>NW_024083214.1:0-9455 GCF_003009895.1 Hyaena hyaena | reverse complement strand
ACATGGATGGACCTTGAGGGTGTTATGCTGAGCGAAATAAGTCAGGCAGAGAAGGACAAATATCATATGTTTGCACGTATAGGAGGATTAGGAGGAACTTAACTGAGGAACAAGGGGGAGAAGAAGGGGGGAAATGGTGGGGGAAAGGGAGAGAGGCAAACCATGAGAGACTCTTGAATGCTGACAAAAACTGAGGACTGATGGATGTTGGGGGGAGAGGAGATGGGCATGGAGGAGGACACTTGTAGGGATGAGCACTGGGTGTTATGTGGAAACTAATTTCACAATAAACTATTTGAAAAAATAAATAAAATAGATTTATCTTCATCCTATTTCATAACTTAAAAACCCAGTCTGAAGAGGTAGTGGGGATAGATGAATAGGTAAAGCACAAAGGATCTTTAGGGCAGTAAAAAAGGTCTGTATGACACTCTAATGATGGATGTATGTCATTATACATCTGTCCAAGCCCACAGAATGTACAACACTAAGAGTGTACTTTAAGGCAAACTGTGAAATTTGGGGTGATTATGAGATGTCAGTGTCAGTTCACGTTCATCAAATATTTGACTCTTGTAGGGACAGCTGATAATGAGGAGGCTGTGTTCGTGTGGGGGCAGGTAATATAGGGGAAATTTCTGTGCCTTCCTTTTAGTTTTGCTGTGGACTTTAAAGTACTCTAAAAAAATAAAGTCTTTACTAAAATGACTTACTAGCTGATATATAGACTTTTATACATATATGCTATGCTTTTAACTAAGGTGTAATTTGGGGGATCATGAGCTATACTAAGGCTATGACAACAACGTATTCTTTAGGTCAGCCTTACTTACAGATGCCATGGCTAGCCCCGTCTCTGGCTCATGACACTGGGAAGGAATAAAGGCATTCCCTGAGGCACATAGCAAACTGTGGTCAATATCTCCTTCCAACACAGTCTCTTGGTCTCCAAGGTGATGCAATGCTTTAATTATTCAGAATGCTTGGTGCCAAAACCACTTCCACACTAACAGGCACGCACTTTTGTTTATCAAGTCCCCTGTGACAACTTCTTCTGGCAGCCAATGGTTTCTTGGCAAGAAGCTTTGGAGCTGAATCCTGCTATAGAGCTACTGGCAAGGGCTCCTACTAGCAGGCCTCAATTCCCCCAACATAATAAAAGATTCTCTGAAGACATTACATCAGCCACCTTGAATGGTATCTCTGTCTCCAGTGCCCTGCCCAGTCATGAACTGCAATTGAGGCCTCCTTCCTTTCTGCCCATCCATGAGCCCATGCCAACTCCCTGCCTTTACACAGAACATCTTCCTGAGATCATAAAGCAAATGAAATTGCACAACTTTCTGTTCTGTTTGTTTTAACTTAACACCTCATTGATAGAGAAAGGAATTCCATTTTTTCTTCTTGCTTCACACTAATTAGTAAAATTATCTAATAGGATGACCACAGTCTTGTAATATTTAAATTTTAATATTTAATTATGAAATGTTTAAATCTATTGAAGTATGAAATTTGTCTTTTAAAATCATTTTTAATTTCTGTTTGGTTTGGACATTTGTAGAGAATGATGAGCAATGAAAAGAGTCTTGATGAATTCCTCTAATGGGACAAAGAAGAAAATTTCCAGGATAGGGTAGAGAGGAGAAAGAGCAGAAAGGAAAATTAAGATGTAGGATACTGGATCAAGTTAGAAACACAGTCTTTGAAGGAAAGGAAAATCAACTTTTCCATCTGGGGATGGTAAATGTTCTTTGTACCATTCTGGTACCCACAAACATTTCCAAAATGATCTCTCTGGATTGTTTCCCAGCAGGGCATGGTAAAACAAAAACTGACCTGTGGTTCCCAACTACTAACATAAGACTAAGTAATTAACAATTGCCATTAGTTCTATTCTTGCATATTTTGATAAACTTGAAGCATACCAGGTATAATGAACAGATAATTTCTCAAACACCTTGGATCTTGGTAAGCTGAGCCCTTCTGAGAACGTGAGGCTGGGCTTTCTTGATCATTCATGTCTTTCCACAAACACTCGTAAGACTAGAAGAGGTTCCCAAAATATAAAACACAAATCCTTCTCCTTCCTATATTTTCAAGAAAATTATCACTTTTATTGTCCTTTTTTCCTTCTCACTTCTCCTCAATCCTTAACTTTCTCATTGGCTTAACCTTGTTACGAAAGTCTTCCATTTCCAACTTTCCTTGCGTTCTTATTAGAAAAGCCTTCCCTACTGCACAGTAGTAAAACACTCTTGCCATAGTTCCCTTACTATATGGACAGGTATTTTCTATTTAAATTTTTATCTTGTTTTATTTCCCATAGTATAAATAATATTTTCTAGATAGTTACATGTACACTGTCTTAGCAACTTTCTTTGAATACTTTTTTTCTCAGTAATTTAAATATCACATTAACCTCATTTCAAAGTCTGATACCTATTATGTTCTATTTCAGAGACTTGTGTTCAGCTTCACTGATATGTCTATTTTATTTACTAATACCACATTTTGGTAGTTATTTGTAGGTGGGTGCTGTATTTTATCTGATAGACATTTACCCCCACCATTTTTGTCCAAATTTACCTGCCCAGGTTTTGCATATTTATTTTTCTTATTTTATAAATTTAATGTTTATTTTTGAGAGAGACAGAGCATGATGGGAGAGGAGCAGAGAGAGAGAGAGAGACAAAGAATCTGAAACAGAATCCAGGGTCTGAGCTGTCAGCACAAAGTTCCACATGGGGCTCGAACCCATGAACCATAGGGTCCTGACCTGAGATGAAGTCAGACGCTGAACCAACTGAGTCACCCAGGTGCCCCTGAATAGTTATTTTTCAATGTGAACCAGTTTTTTCTAGTTAAAAATATATATTATTGATGATTTTACTGGGTAACTCTTTAGTGCATAGGTTAACTTATAGAGAGTTGAGACCTGTAAGACCTTGTGTATCTTTAAGATGTCCAGCAGGATTAGTGATATTAGAGGAAACAATCCTTGGCACTCACACATTACCTGGAATCACTTGGGTTTCCCACCCGCCAGAATAAAAAAAATCTCATAATTCACAGGACACCAGGTTGAGTATTCAAAAGTGCATTGCCTCAACAGTGAGGAAAAATTAACCATAAACTAAACACTGTTCTAGTCTCATTTAACAAAATTCCAGAACAATTATAGGCTTGCAAAATATCCAACAATCAAGGGAGAAGTCATAAAGTTTAATATCCAATCAAAAATTATCAAGCATGCAAAGAGGCAGGAATGTATCATCCATGATATGGGGGCAAAACCAATCCATTCAAACCCCTTCACACACACACACACACACACACACACACACACACACACAATAACAATGATTATAAAATTAGTAAATGAATACATTAAAATTATTATCACTGCATTCATTTTCAAGAAAGTAGAGAAGAGATTGAATATAGTAAGTGGAGACCTAGAAAATGTAAAAAAGAGCCAAGTTAAAATTCTAGCATTTAAAAATATAATAGTTGAGATAAAAATAGTAGATTAACAGAAGATAGTGCACTGCAGCAGAAAAGATTAGTAAACTTGAAGACATAACAATAGGAGCCACCTAAAATTAAAAACAAAGAAAAAAAGGGATTGAAAAACATACAGAGAGCATCAATGAGTAAGAGGAAACTTCAAATAGCCTAATATATGAATAATTAGAAACTTCCAAGAAGAATGAGAGAAAGGACAGAAAAAAAAATTATGGCCAATTTTTCCCAAATTTAAAGAAAACTATAAATCCATAGTTCCAAGAATCAAACAAAACCCAGAATCATGAAGTACACTACCCTAAGAGATACATCATAATAAATTGGGCAAAAACAGTGATAAAGAGAAAATGTTAAAAATAGCCAAAAGAAAAAAAATGTATGTGCAATGGAATAAAGATAAAAATTATAGCAAACTTCTTACCAGAAACACTGTAAACCAGTGGAACAGAAGAGAGTGGAGCAACATCTTTATAAAAATGCAAACAAAATTTGTTCACCTAAGATTCAATACTCATCAAAGACCTCTTTAAAAACAAAAGTAAAGTAAAGCCTTTAGACATATGAAATTAAAGAAATTCTTCATGACTACCCATCACTACAAGAAGGGTTAAGGAAAAAGATAAATAAATCATACCATTTGGAAATCTGGATCTGAAAGAAATGAAGACAAACAGAAGAGGTAAATATGGGGTCACCTGGGTAGCTCAGTTGGTTAAGATTGCAACTCTTGATTTCAACTCAGGTCATGATCTCACCATTGTGAGATCAAGCCCCATGTTGGGCTCCAAGCTGATGGCATGGAACCTGTTTAAGATTCCCTCTCTCTCTCTCTCTCTCTCTCTGCCTCTCCTTCTGCCTTTCCCCTGCTCATTCTCTCTCTCTTGCTTATTCGCTCTCTCCCTCTCTTCCTCTCTTACTCTTGTTTTCTCAGAAAAAAAAAGAAGTGGTAAATACATGTGCAAAACAAATAATTTGATTTCTATAGCAGCAAAAGCCCACAATAACTTTTTTAATGTAGATGGAGAGTTTTGTCATTAATAAGAGAAATTTCATTTTAATACTTTTCCATCCAGGTACCAAGTACTAAAAACCTAAATTTAAATGTCCTCTTGATATAGCCACAACCTTTCTCCTAAATCCCCTGGAAATTAACTGTGCTGGTCCCAAAATCCAGCCACAAACCAGGCTAAAGTCTGAATGTGTTGTATTTTTTAAATTTATTTATTTAAATTCAAGTTAGTTAACCCACAGGGTAGTATTGGTTTCAGGAGTAGAACCCAGTGATGCATCACTTCCATGTAACGCCCAGTGCTCATCCCAACAAGAGTCCTTCTTAATACCCATCACTCATTTAACCCATTCTCCTCCACACCTCTCTTTCAGCAGCACTCAGTTGTTCTCTGTATTCAAGAGTCTCTTATGGTTTACCTCCCTCTCCATTTTTATCTTATTTTTCCTTACCTTCCTTGTGTTCATCTATTGTGTTTCTTAAATTTCACATATGAGTGAAATCACATGATATTTATCTTTCTCTGATTCATTTCTCTTAGCATAATACATTCTAGTTCCATCCACATCTTGCAAATGGCAAGATTTCATTCTTTTTTTTTTTTTTAAAAATGTTTATTTATTTTGAGAGTGAGAACAGGAATGGAAGAGAGGCAGAGAGACCGGGAGACAGAGAATCCCAAGCAGTATTTTTGTTGTCAATGCCGAGCCAGACACAGTGCTTGATCTCACGAACTATGAGATCATGACCTGAGTTGAAGCCAAGAGTCGAATGCTTAAGTGACTGAGCCACCCAGGTGCCACAAGATTTCATTCATCATCAAGTACCATTCCAGTGTGTGTGTGTGTGTGTGTGTGTATCTTCTTCTTTATCCATTTTTCAGTCGATGAACATTTGAGCGCTTTACATAATTTGGCTATTGTTGCTAGAACTGCTATAAACATTGGGGTGCATGTCTCTCTTTGAATAAATACCTACTCATGCAATTTCTGGGTTGTAGGATAGATCTATTTTTTAATTTTTTTGAAATCTCCATACTGTTTTCCATAATGCATGCACCAGTTTGCATTCCTACCAACAGTGCAAAAGGGTTCCGCTGTCTCTTCATCCTCACCAACATCGGTTGTTTCCTAAGTTGTCAAGTTTAGCCACACTTACCAGTGTGAGGTGGTATCTCATTGTGGTTTTGACTTACACTTATCTGATGACAAGTGAGGTTGAGCATCCTTTCATGTGTCTGTTAGTCATCTGAATGTCATCTTTGGAGAAGTGTCTATTCATGTCTTCTGCCAATCTCTTCACTGGATTATTTGTTTTTTGGGTATTGAGTTTGTTAAGTCCTTTATAGGTTTCAGATACTAACCTATTATCCAATACGTTATTTGCAAATATCTTCTCCCATTCTTTAGTTTGCCTTTTAGTTTTGTTGATTGTTTCCTTCACTGTGCAGAAAATTTTTATCTTGATGAGGTCCCAATAGTTCATTTTTGTTTTTATTTCCCTTGCCTCCAGAGACATATCTAGTAAGAAGTTGCTGTGGCTGCGGTCAAAGAGGTTGCTGCCTACGTTCTCTTCAAGGATTTTGATGGTTTTCTGTCCCACAATTAGGTAATTCGACCATTTTGAGTGTGTTTTTGTTTACGCTGTAAGAAAGTGGTGGAGTTATATTCTTCTGCATATCACTGTTTGGTTTTCCCAACAGCATTTGGTGAAGACACTGTATTTTTTCCATTGGATACTCTTTCCTGCTTTGTCAAAGATTAGTTGTCCATGCTTTTGGGTGTCCATTTATGGGTTCTCTATTCTGTTGCATTGATTTATATGTCTGTTTTTGCGCCAGTACCATACTTTCTTCATGATTACACTTTGTAATACAACTTAAAGTCTGGAATTGTGATGTCTCCAGCTTTGTTTTTTTTTTCAACATTACTTTGACTATTCAGGGTCTTTTCTGATTTCATACAAATTTTATGATTGCTTGTTCTAGATTGTGAAGAATGCTGGTGTTATTTTTACAGTGATTGCATTAACTGTGTAGATTGGTTTGGGTAGTACTGACATTTTAACAGTTCTTCCAATCCATGAACATGGGATGTTTTTCCATTTCTTTGTGTCTTCTTCCATTTCCTTCATAAGTTTTCTATAGTTTTCAGCATACAGATCTTTCACCTCTTTGATGATGTTTATTCTTGGGTATCTTATGTTTTTATGGTGCAATTGTAAATGGGCTCAATTCCTTGATTTCTCTTCCTGCTGCTTCATTATTGGTGTATGGAAATGCCACTGATTTTTGCACAATTGATTTTATATCCTGTAACTTTGCTGAATTCGTTTATCAGTTCTAATAGTTTTTTGGTGGAGTCTTTGGGGTTTCTATGTAAAATACAATGTCATCTGCAAAGAATGAAAGTTTGACTTCTTGGCCAATTTGTATGCCTTTTATTTGTTTGTGTTGTCTGATTGCTGTGGCAAGGCCTTCTAGTACTATGTTGAACGACAGATGTGAATGAGGACATCCCTGTCATGTTCCTGACCTTAAGGGGAAAGCTCTTAGTTTTCCCCACTGAGGATGATATTTTATCTGTGGCTCTTTCATATATGGTCTTTATGATGTTGGGGCATGTTCCTTCTATCCCTACTTTCTTGCAGTTTTTATCAATAAAGGATACTGTATTTTGCCCAATGCTTTTCCTGCATCTAGTGACAGGATCATAATGTTCTTATCCTTTCTTTTATTAATGTATGGTATGACATTGGTTGACTTACGAATATTGAACCAACCCTGCAGCCCAGGGTTAATCCCACTTGATTATGTTGAATAATTCTTTTAATGTACTATTGAATTCAGTTTGCAAGTATCTTGCTGAGAATTTTTGTATCCAGGCTCATCAGGGATATTGGCTTCTAATGCTCCTTTTAGTGGGGTCTTTGTTTGGTTTTGGAATCAACTTAATGCTGACTTCATAGAATGAGTTTGGAAGTTTTCCCTCCATTTATATTGTTTGGAACAGTTGAGAAGAATTGTTTAAATGTCTGGCAGAATTCCCCTGGGAAGCCATCTGGCTGAGGACTCTTGTTTGTTGGGAGATTTTTTTTTTTTAAGTTTATTTATTGTGAGTGGGGGAGGCGGGGGTCGCAGTGGACAAAGAGAGAGAGGAAATCCCTAACAGGCACAGAGCCCAGTGTGATCTCAGGAACTATGAGGTCATAACCTGAGCCAAAATTAGAGTCTGACACTTAATTGACTGAGCCACTCAGGCACCCCTTTTGAGAGATTTTTGATAACTGATTCCATTTCTTTGCTGGTTATGGGCCTATTCAAATTTCGATTTCTTCCTGTTTAAGTTTTGGTAATGTGTGATTTTCTAGGAATTTGTCTATTTCTTCCAGGTTGTCCAGTTTGTTGGCATATAACTTTTCATAGTATTCTCTTCTAAGTGTCTTTCTATGATGTTAGTTACCTATTTGGGTTCTTTCTCTTTTCTTTCTGATAAGTCTGGCTACCAGTTTACCAATTTTACTTATTCTTTCAAAACACCACCCTTTAGTATTATTGATCTGTTCTACTGGATTTTTTTTTTTGTTTATTTCTGTTCTAATCTTCATTATTTCCATTCTTCTGCCAGCTTAGACTTTATTTGCTGCTCCTTTTCTACCACCTTTAGGAGTAAGTTTACTTGTGTATTTGGGAACTTTCTTGTTTCTTGAAATAGGCCTGAATTGTAACATACTCCCCTCTTATGACTGCCTTTACTGCATCCCAAATGTTTGGATTATCATGTTTTCATTTTCATTTGCTCCCAAGTATTTTTTTTTATTTCTTCTTAAATTTCCTGGTTAACCTATTATTGTTTAGTAGGATGTTCTATAACCTACATCTATTTGAGTGTTTTTCAAATTTTTTCTTGTTTGATTTCACATTTCATAGTGTTATGATCTGAAAATATGCATGGTATGATTTCGATCTTTTTGCATGTGTTGAGGGCTGATTTGTGTCCCAGTATGTGATCTATTTTAGGGAATGTTCCATGTGTCTTTGAGAAAAAAATGTGTGTTCTGCTGCTTTAAGATGAAATGTTCTGAATATATCTAATAAGCCCATCTGGTCCAGTGTATCATTCAAAGCCATTGTTTCCTTTTTGATTTTCTGTTTAGATTATCTGTTCATTACTTAAGTGGGATATTAAAGTCTCCTATTAATATGCCATTATTATCAATGAGTTTCTTTACGTTTGTGATTAACTGATTTATATATTTTCTTCCAAGTTGTGGGCATAAATATTTACAATTGTTATTTCTTCTTGATGGATAGGCCCCTTAATTATGATGTAATGCACTTCATTTCTTGTTACAGCCTTTCTTTTAAAATCTAGTTTTTCTGATATAAGTATGGCCACTCTGGCTTTCTTTTGATCTCCATTATTAGCATGATATGTGGTTCTCCAACCCCTCATTTTCAATCTGCAGGTGTCTTTAGGTCTAAAATTAGTCTCTTTTAAGCATCATATAGACGGATCTTGTTTTTTCATCCATTATGATACCTTATTTCTGTTGCTAATTATAAGAGTTAACAACACATATATGAGTTAAAATCAGCAATAGATGATGCTGTCCAGGGTGCTGCTGGGTGGGAATAACAGGTTTACACCTATCTTGCTGCCAGACTTAAAGTGCCAAATATATCACTTACAGAACCCTTTGACTAAAGCACAGCACCATTCAGACCTTTCAAAGTAAAATAAAGAGACATGATTATAAACCTTGGGGAAAAAAGAAAAGCTTACTACTGAAAAGAACTAGCAATACATTTTTCAAGTGGGGAATTTGTCACACCTGTGGGCAGATAAGTTAAGCCAACATCATGATATACTTTGGTTAAAAACCAACCTCCTGGATGATTTCCTAAACAGGTAAAGGAAAA
>NW_024083213.1:0-21967 GCF_003009895.1 Hyaena hyaena | reverse complement strand
CGTGATCAGGGGAGGGTCAGAGAGAGAGGGAGTCACAGACTGAAACAGGCTCCAGGCTCTGAGCTGGCAGTCAGCACAGAGCCCGATGCGGGGCTTGACCCACGAACCGCGAGATCATGGTGAAAGTCGGACGCTTAACCGACCAAGCCACCCAGGAGCCCCAAATCCCTTCATTTTTCTTTAATGAACTTCCAGAACAACATAGTAAGTATTCACTGATACAGGTATTTATTGTCTGTCCCTCGCAGCTGGGGTGAAAGCAGATATCTTTGTTCATGACACATAGTAAGCATTCAGAAAACATATCTGGAATGAATGATATGGATTCCTTAATATGGTAACTGTAACAATATTTCTAATCATTATGAGAAGCTGTTTTGTAAGTAAGAGTGTTCAGAGTACACTGACCAAGTTTGTTGTGGTCTTTCCTTGAAGCCAAATTGCATCAAACCATGTATCTCAGAAGGAGGTGAAGAAATCAGACTAAAATTCTTGGGACTTTTTCTATTTTAATACTGAAATGGCCTTCTTAAATAAATGCTTTCCAAGGGACCCAAGTTATAGAACACTTAAAGCTGTGAGTCACTTCAGACATATTTACCTGCATGCCCTAGGGAACACTTTAAAGAAAGAGGTGACAAATGATGCGAACAGGTGCTGAGGAGCTAGCCCATATTTCTAGACAGATTAGATGAAAGAATTAGAGGGTTGCCTTTGTAAGAAAGTATACCTGGAGAATTTGGAGAGAGAAAGGAGGTATGAAAGGATATAGAGAAAAAATGAAAGTCACATATATTGGCGAGAAAAGCTGGAAAATAGAGTCCACGAAGGATAAAGTGAGAAAGGAATGTTACCTTCCACATAAGAGGTTCTGAATCAGAGAGGTCAAAGATTTAATATTGGGAAGGGCCAGAATTGGAAGGTGACTGAGTGTGAAGAAAGGAGAGAAAGAGAATAAGGAAATACAGGACAAATGTTCCAGAGTCAAGGTGCCATAGAGAAGACACAATTCATCCATCAGGGTGTGGAATTCCCCAGACCTTTCACCAAAGTATAGAGACAAACCTTACTGGCTCAACTATGCCATCTGTCTGTGCAAAACACAACAGGTCCTGTGACACAAAGACTCCTGACAGCCTCTCTAAGACATCTTTACCACACTTGTGTTCACTAATCTCCACTAAAAGGGATACAGAAAAAGCCACCCCCCCTTATTTTCCCCTTGCCTTTTGACAACCATAAAAGGAATAAGTCAGGAGAGGTGTTTCTCAGGCAGACTCAGGAACGTACGCCTTCAGGGCTGAGCAGGGAGGCAGCAGAAGGTGCACTGAAGCCTCCCTGACCCAGGGCCCTGGGGAGGAGGTTTGTGTACGAGGCTGAAACACTGTGGAAAGATAGCTATAATCCTGCTAACAGTAATAACTCGCCACATCTTTAGGCTGGAGTTTGCTGATGGTGAATGTTGGTCTTTTCTTTTCTGAGAGTTCTTTATATCCTGAAAATTAATCTTTTGTCAGAATGCACATGAGAATAGCTTCTCCCACTTTTTGGTTTATCTATTTAATTTCTCAATGATACATTTGAGAAGGAATTATTCACTGTAATGATGACTAACTTTTCCATTTCTTTTTCCTTCAATTTTGTGGGGGCTGGAGTGGGAGGTGGGTCCGGGCAACAGATCTGAGGTCTATTTTGTTCCCTCTTGTTAAGAAATGACTGTATGCTGTGGGGATGAGCACCGGGTGTTATATGGAAATCAACTTGACAATAAACTATTTGTAAAAAAAAAAAAAAAAAAAAAAAAAGAAAGAAAGAAAAGAAAATGACTGTATGTATGGCCAAGAATGTCTGAAACTTGCTTCTTCCTTTTTTGGTACTCAGATTGACGGGAAGTAGCCTTTCCCCACCAACATGTACATCTCAGTGTCTATGAATATAATCGCAAATAACTATAACTTTTTAGTTGTGCGTGCCTGAACTGGCATTGATCCATTTACCCGGGGTATATTGGCATGAGAGCCTCCATTGGCTTGAGTTCTCTGATTTAATGGGAATGATGGAGAGGAGGGCCTGCGGTGTGCTGCTTAGATTCCCCTTCGCAGATAAGAGCTGTGCAGCTGCAGGTGCTATGAGGGCTACCTGCAGGCCACCCTCTGCTGGTCACCCTCCTAGGACATTACCATGCTGAAGAACGACCGGGACCAAGGTGACACTTCTTTTCAGGAAAGACAATACTTACCTGATACAAGAGTACCAAGGCCCAGTCCCCTTGCTCCACTCCACATCAACTCTGAGGAGCAACTGCATCTCTAGATCTCCCTGTGGGTTGGCGGTGGCTTTACTTGAAACCCAATCACAGCTCAGTTTCTTTATCTGTCCAATCCATTTCTAGTCTCTCCTTTCTAGAGATGCATATCTCAAGAACGCTCCGTAATAAAAAACTAATCTGAACTCTCTCTCTCTCTCAAAGTTGGTTTCCCAGGGAATCTTGGGATAACTATGGGGGATGGGTTTCCCATTGTCACCCTATGACAAATGGATCAGGGAGCATAGGCCAGAAAGTAGTGATAACCTTCACAGGTAGAGTGTGTACAGTTTCCAAAAGGGACAGTAGGTGCAGAGTGATGTCAGAAATAGAGATCTGTGGGAGAGACTAATCGATCATGTCTTAGTAGGGATTGAATTGATGTGTAGACCCTTGGAGAATTTCATGCATATGACTGGAAAACTCTAGGTCGGGTGAGCTGAAGCCTACAATGAAGCTTCTGATTCAGTGCCTGGACCTAAGCCAGTTCACATGCCAGAGAGCACTGCTTGAAGGTGATGCCAAGTCCTCTGGAGAAATTTAGCCATAGATGTTTGGAGAACATTTGCTTCAATATTTTCTGAGAGGAACTCAGGGCAATTTCCTCAAAGCAAATGGGAACTAGAGAAAGGAAAATATCCACATTTTCCCAGCCATGTAAGCTCTCCAAGTTTGTCTAATATCTAAGTGTGAATATGAATTTGGATAAAAGTTTGTTATCAGAGGGACACCTGGGTGGCTCATTGGTTAAGCATCTGACTTTGGCTCAGGTCATAATTTCAACCTTGTGGGTTCAGCCCCACATCAGGCTCCGTGTTGACAGTACAGAAGCTGGAGCCTATTTCTGATTCTGTTTCCCTCCCTCTCCGCCCCTACCCTCTTCATGCTCTGTCTCTATGTCTCTCAAAAATAAATAAATACTTTAAAAATTATAAAAAATATGACATCTTCATAAGAAATTGATTTCCTATGGTGACTGGGTTGTCCGTCGGTGAGTGTCTGACCCTTGGTTTCAGGTCAGGTCGTGATTCCAAGTTGTGGAATGAGCCCTGTGTTTGATTCCACGCTGATAGTGAAGCCTGCTTGGGATTCCCTTCCCTTCCTCCCCACTCCCCCACCCTTTCCCCTACTCATGAACTCTCTGACTCCAAAATAATAAAGAAAGAAAGAAAGAAAGAAGATGACTTTTGTCATTCTCTCCATACATGGGGCTTTCAATGTATCTTTCTTATTTTTTTTCCCTGGAGTGACATCAGAGCAGAAACAATACTCACACAGGTTCCAACATTTTTTTTTTTAGTTTATTTACTTATTTATTTTTGAGAGAGAGAGTGCAAGTGGGGGAGGGGCAGAGAGAGGAGGGAAAGAGAGACAGACAGAGAGAGAGAGAGAGAGAGAGAATCCCAAGCAGGCTTCTTGCTAAGAGTGGAGCCGGACACGTCTCAATCGAACTGAGCAGAAATCAAGAATCAGATGCTTAACTGACTGAGCTACCCAGCGCCTCATGGTCTCCAACATATCAGTGGATCCAGTAAACAGAGCCACCATTTACGGCAAAGCCAGCCAAGCCAAGATATTGATGACGATATAAACTGACATCAACACGAACCAGGACAAGCTCCTATACATATTCTTAAATGTATCTCCACTCTTATCTCTGTGATTTCATCCTGGTTCGGTGGCAGTGGGTATAGAGCAGTTTCACCCTAAGAGTTGATAAGGTGAACCAGCTCAGTAACCCAAGAATGAATCTCACTTGATCTTGGTGGATAATTCTTTTTATGTGCTGTTGCATTCTATTTGCAAGTATCTTGTTGAGGATTTTTGCATCTGTATTCATCAAGGATATTGGCCTGTAGTTCTCTTTTTTGCTAGATCTCTGTCTGGCTTGGGAATCAAAGTGATGCTGGGCTCGTAAAATGAGTCTGGAAGTTTACTTTGCTTTCTATTTTTGGAATAGTTGGAGAAGAATGGGTATTAATTCTGTTGTAAATGTCTGATACAATTCCCCAGGGAATCCATCTGACCCAGGGCTCTTATTTGTTGGGAGATTTTTGATAACTGATTCGATTTCCTCACTAGTTATGGGTCTGTTCAGGTTTTCTATCTCTTCCCATGTGAATTTTGGTAGTGTGTGTGTTTTTAGGAATTTTTCCATTTCTTCTAAGTTGTCCAATTTGTTGGCATATAATTTTTCATAGTATTCCCTGATAATTGCTTGTATTTCTGAGAGGTTGGTTGTAATCAGTCCATTTTCATTCATGATTTTGTCTGTTTGAGTGCTCTCTCTTTTCTTTTTGAGAAGCCTGGCTAGAGGTTTGTCAATTTTGTTTATTTTTTCAAAAAAAAACAACTCTTGGTTTCATTGATCTGTTCAATTGTTTCCTTGGTCTCTATGTTGTTTATTTCTGCCCTGGTTTTTATTATTTCTCTTCTTCTACTGGGTTTGGGGTGCTCATGTTCCTCTCCCTCTAGTTGCTTTAGGTGCACTATTAGATTTTGCACGTGCACTTTTTCTAATTTCTTGAAATAGGCCTGGAGAGCAATGTACTTTCCTCTTAAGACTGCCTTTGCTGCATCCCATAGAGTTTGGATTGTTGTATTTTCATTTTCGTTTGTTTCCATATATTTTTAACTTTCTTCTCCAATGGTCTGATTGGCCCATTCATTCTTTCATAGGGTGTTCTTTAACCTCCATGTTTTTGGAGGTTTCCCAGACTTCTTCCTATGATTGATTTCGAGTTTCATAGCAATGTGATCTGAAAATGTGCATGCTATGATCTCAATTCTTTTATATTATTGAGGGCTGCTTTATGTCCCAGTATGTGATCTTTATTGGACATTGTGCCATGCGCATTTGCGGAGAAAGTGAATTCCATAGCCTCAGGATGTAGAGTTCTAAATATATCTGTCAAATCCATCTGGCCCAATGTGTCATTTAAGTCCATTGTGTTTTTATTGACTTTCTGTATAGTTGATCTATCCATTGATGTAAGTGAAGTATTATAGTTCCCTGCTATTAGCAGGGATTAACAGGTATTAACACGTTCTTATTGATAAGAGTGTTTCTGTTTGTGATTAATTGTTTTAGATATTTAGGTGCTCCCATGTTTGGTGCGTAGACATTTATAATTGTTAGCTCTTCCTGATGGATATATGCTGTAATTATTATATAATGCCCTTCTTCATCCCTTGTTACTGTCTTTACTTTAAAGTCCAGTTTGTCTGATATAAGTGTAGCTACTCCAACTTTTTTTTGACTTATAGTAGCATGATAGATATTTCTCCATCCCCTTACTTTCAATCTGAAGGTATCGTACAGTCTAAAATGAGATTCCTATAGACAGCAAATAGATGGATTTTCTTTTTTTATCCATTCTGCTACCTATGTCTTTTGATTGGGGCATTTAGTCTGTTTACACTCAGTGTTATTATTGGAAAATATGGGTTTAGAGTCATCGTGTCCTTTGTGGGATTTATGCTTGTGGTGGTGTCTCTGGTATCTTGCATTCCTTAAACATTTCCCTTAGAGACGCCCCCTCAGGATTTCTTGTAGGGCTGGTTTAGTGGTGATGAATTCTTTCAATTCTTATTTACTTGGAAAGACTTTTATCTCTCCTTCTATTCTGGATGACAGGTTTGCTGGTAGAGGATTCATGGCTACATATTTTTTCTTTTCATCACATTGAAAATCTCCTGCGATTCCTTTCTGGCCTGCTAAGTTTCAGTAAATAGGTCTGTCACCACTCTGATAGGTTTCCCTTTGGATGTTAGGGCCCTCTTCTCCCTAGCTGCTTTCAAAATTCTCTCTTTGTCCTCATATTTTGCCAGTTTCACTATGATATGTCATGCAGAAGATCGATTCAAGATACATCTGAGGGGAGTTCTCTGTGCCTCTTGGATTTCAACGTCTGTTTCTTTCCCCAGGTTGGGGCAGTTCTCTGCTATAATTTGTTGAAGGACTCCTTCAGTGCCTTTTCCTCTCCTTTCCTCTTCTTGAATACCTATGATACGGAAATTATTCTGGTTGATTGTATCGCGGAGTCTCGAACTCTCCTTTCGTGTTCCTGGATAAGTTTGTCTTTTTCTCAGCTTCCTCTTTTTCTATAATTGTATCTTCTAAATCACTTATTCTCCTTTCTGCTTCTTGAATCCATGCATTGGACACCTCCATTTTATTTTGCATCTCATTTATAGCATATTTAAATTCATCACAACTATTTTAAAGCTCCATAGTCTTTGTAGCCATAGTTTCTCTGATGTCTTCCATGCCTTTTTCATGCCCAGCGACTAATTTTATGACTATTGCTCTAAATTCTTGTTCAGTTATTTTGCTTATATCTATTTTGAGCAGTTCTTTAGCTGTCAATTCTTTGAATTTCTTTGGAGGAGAACTCTTGTATTTCATCATTTTGGTTAGCTTTCTATCTCTTCTTAATTTTAACATCTTGTTATGCACTCCGCACCTGTGAGTTCTGCTGTACCAAAGAAGGCTCTTGACCTGTCCAGGGCCTGTCCTTTGAGAAAGTGTTCTTTGAATGGCATCTCTTGGTCTCTCTTGTAGAGACCTTGGTTCTATTTTCCTACTCATAGTGGTATTTGGGACTCTCCACCATGTGTACATTGGATTGTTTCTTGAGGTAGCCCTGGAAAGGAAAACAGACAGACAAACACACAGGGAACAAAGGCACACAAACTCACAGACAAATCCAACAAACACTAAAACAAAAAGGGAAAATGAAAAAGAAAACAGAAAAGAGGAAGGAGGGAAGGCGAATAATAAGAAATAAAAATACAAAGAAAAGAAAAGTAAAAAGAAGAAACCCAATAGATAAAGGACAGTCTAAAGCATGTAACCAGATTTCCTAGTTACAAATAAATAACTGGGTTTATGCAGTGCTGGTGGAAGAGTATAGAGAAAGAGAAATGACAGGACAGGGATGAAGTGAAATTGGAAATGAAATGAGCAAGCAGAAGGAATAAGAAGCTTTTTTCAAAGAGCGAAAGAGTGGAATATGGTTGGAGAAGGTGAAAGAAATGACGATGATGCTATCCAGAGAAACTATATAGTCTGATTACTCCAGAGAGAAAGAGATGAAAAGGTAGCGGTGGAGGTGTAGAATTTACATCTAGAGAATGGATTAAATGTGACTGTTTAAGCAATTCAGTGACCATAATTAATCAGGGCAGTGGGTCCATGTTGGTCGTGCTCAGGCTCTAGTAAAAAAGAAGAAGAAGAAGAAGAAGAAGAAGAAGAAGAAGAAGAAGAAGAAGAAGAAGAAGAAGAAAAGAAGAAGGCAGCTTTCTTGCAGGGATGGCATGGTTTGGTCCAGTGTGTCCCATGGGAGTCCTGCCTTGGTGGTATTGGGGTGAAAAGTGGTGGTGCCCCAGTCCCTTCTTGGACGTAGCATTGCCACTCACTCTTTTGGGTGATCTCCCTGTGCTGGGTAGTAGCCAAGGTGGGCCGTGCTCTATATCCCAAGCCAGGCCTTGTTTCCAGATCTCAGTCTGCGCGCCCCATTGAAATTGCCCAAAATATAAACTCGCAGATGAGCCCCTAAGAGCAGTTTCAAGCCTCTCACCTTCCCACTGGGGTTCAAGCCAGAAGCCACTGCTCCTGTCTCCTCCAGGTCAGCTGGCAATCGAGGAGCAGTTTCACCCGGGGTCGCCTGGGACCCGTGCGTCCTCCTAGGATCAGCTGGACTGCAGGAAACTGGGTCTCTCTGTGTCCCGAGTGGAGGCATTTCTCTTCTCCAGCGACAGGGACAGTGTCTTGAGCAGTTTCGGCCCCTCTTTTTTCCACTAGACTCACTATGGCTCCCCGCAGAGTGGGATCCCCCCCCCGTGTCTCTGGTTCAGGTCCGATTTTATCTTCCGCAGTCTGCACTCACGCTATAAGGTTTTCTTAGTGGACTCTGTCTCCTTTTCCTCCCAAACTCCTGGATTCTGTAAGGGTTCCTATGGCTTCAGGCCTTCACCGTGTGAGAGATGGGGGCAGGAAAATGTAGTACAGAGCTCCTTACTTCTCCACCATTTTGCCTCCCTAAGTGTTGATAAGGTGAAATCTCAAGGTGCTGCATATTATTTCTGTCAACAAGATGATCCTGCACCTCTCACAGTGATATCCTCTGTTACAAAATCCTCCAAAGCCATCAGCGGGAATGTTCAGTATGTGGAACTCCTTGACCCATGGGTACCCGTAGAGTTTCGGTATGCAAGTGCACATTAGCCTCCTTTCTCTGATTGCCAGGCTGGACCAGAGACACTTGATGAGGGAGAGACTTCAAGAGCTTTCCATGACATTGTGAAGCTGACCAGATGACCTCATTTTGTTACGGAGATAAGCTCACATGGCCTTTTCCCTGTCTTCTTCCACACCTATCATTTCCACTCCCCAAAAGTCAAAGGCACTAATGGATCTAGCATAGGTTCTAAATTACAGCAGTATATGCAATCTTTTCACTCTCTCTCTTTAAGCACTATCAAAGCTACCAACACACTCATTTAAGCTCTTCCATAAACTGGGGCACCTGGGGTACTCAGTCTGTTGATCAACAACTTCTGCACAGGTCATGATCTCCCAACATGGAGCCCCACATCCTTCTTGAGCTTTCAACATTCAAGGGCTCTCCACCACCATATCATTGAAACTTCCAAAGTCACCAGTTACCTCCACATTGCCAAGTTCAATGACCACATACCATACTTCATCTCACTAGACCCATCATGAGCATTTAACACATTGAAAACATCTTCCTCCTTGATCTACCTTTCGCTCTGACTCCAGTACAAAACACCATCTTGCTGGTCATCTATCCCACTGCTCCTTCACAGACTCCTTCGGTGGTACCTTCTCATCTCTCTTGCCTCAGAGTTCAACCGCTGCACCTCTGATCTAGGCAACAGTTGTGCCACTGCTTATCATATTCCAAGCTCCAGTGCTATTCTCTCCCTGAAACCTAGACTCGTATATCCAATGGCTACTTGACAGCTGCACGTGGAGATCTAACACACATCTCAAACTTAAAATGTCCAACACCAAATTCCTCATCTTCTTCCCCAAATCCACTCTTCCACAGTCTTTCCTATTGGAACAGATGGCAACTCCACCCTTCTAGAACTCAGAGAAAAACTCTGGAGTCAACCTGAGACCTCTCTTTCTCTCACACTCCTTGTCAAAACCATCAGGATATTGTTATCTCTGTCTTCAAAATACACCGCTCCTCCATCCTCCACTGCCACTGCCACAGACCCAAGCTGTTATTCTCTCTAGCCTGGGGGATATCAGTGGTCACCCAACAGTTATCTTTCAAGTATGGCCTCCCAGAAAGATCCTGCTAAACTATGAACCAAATTATGCCCTGCTCTATTCAAAACTCTCCCAATTACCACATCACTCAAAGTAAAAGTCAAATCCTTAGAGAAGCCTACAGAGTCCTATATACGATGGCCTCCCTGTGATTTCTTTTATCTCATTTCCACTACTCTCACCCTTGTACACTCCACTTTGGCAACATTGACTTCCTTCTACTTCACCAACGTGCTGATCACATTCCCACTCAGAAATGTGCTATTTATTCTACTTAGATCCAACTACAACTCTACGGCCTAAAAGTACTTCTATGGTTCCTTTCTTCACCACACTGAAACATTGATTAAGTCCCACCTTCTCAGCGCAGCCCTCTATGACCCTCTAGAGTAGACTGATTGCAAATACAGATTCCCCCATTCTTTATCTCTCCCTCTACCTATGCCTTTTACAATATAACCTTGCCACTACTTCTATCAAGAGCTGGGGTCGATTTACCCTCTTCTTCAACAGTACCAACTGCATCAGTCATTAGAATGCATCAGATGGGAAATTATGTTGGTACTAAGGTTCTCTTCAAGATGCCTCGTGTGCTTTTACTTTCTCACCTGAGGCTCTGCCATCTGTCACAGAAGGTTGGGATTAGTCTGTCACACAATGAGGGACATGAGGCCCAGTTGCCCAGACAGCCCCAGCTGATAGTCAGCCAACCCTAGCAATGTGAAAGATAGGAAAGAAATGTGAGCCTTTCTATAACAAAAGCACTTAGTTGACCTGTCAGCTAACTTTAAACACACGAGCAAACCAGCCATGGCCAATGAAGATCAATCAGGCCTGGCCCATATTAGTAGAACAACTCAGCCAACTAATAAACATGACAGCAATAAAATGCTACCATCTAAACCACTACATTTTGGGGGTTATTTGTTTCATGACAGTAGCTAACCAATATGTCATCTGATTTTAAATTTCTACTCACTCTTACTTCAGCAAATGAATCCCTTAATTTTTCTTTATAGCACTTTCAAAACAACATAATAAGCATTCACTGACACAGGTATTTATTGTCTCGGTGAAAGCAGATATCTTTGCTGTTGACACAAAGTAAGAACTCCGAAAATATATCTGGAATGAATGATATGGATTCCTTAATATTGATACTTTAACTATATTTCTAATCATTATGAGAGGCTGTTTTGTAGGTAAGAGTGTTCAGAGCACACTGACTAGGTTTGCTGTGGTCTTTCCTGAAGCTAAATGGCATTAACCCATGTTTCTCATAAGGAGCTGAAGAAATTATATTAAAATTCTTGGGACTTTACCTGTTTTTATACTGAAATGGGCATGTTAATTAAATGTTTTCCAAGGTACCAAGTTATAGAACACTTAGAGCCGTGAGTCCCTTCAGTCACAAGACTAGACCTGAATGCCCAAGGGAAGACTTTAAAGAAAGAGGAGACAAATGGTGAGAACACGTGCTGAGGAACACTAGCCCATATTTCTAGACTGATGAGATGAAAGAATTAGAGAGTTGCTTTTGGATAAGGTACACCTGGAAAAAATGGAGAGAGAGAAAGAAGGTATGAAAGGAGATAGAGCAGAAATGAACGTCAGGTACTTTGGCCAGAAAAGCTGGAAAATAGGGTCCACAAAGGATAAAGTGGGAAAGAAATGCTACCTTCCACATGGGAGGTTCTGAATCGGAGAGGTCAAAGGTTTAATACTGGGAAGGTCCACAATTGGAAGGTGACTGTGGGCGAAGAAAGGAGACCAAGAGAATAAGGAAATAGAAGAGAAATGTTCCTGAGTCCAGGAGGCACAGGGAAGACACAACTCATCCATCAAGGTGTGAAATTCACCGGACCCTTTGCCGAGGGTAAAGGGCAACCTTACTGGTTCAACTATGTCATCTTTCCGTGCAAAACACACCAGGTCCTGTGACACAAAAACTCCTGACATGTTCACTAATCTTCCACTAAAAGGGATCCAGGAAAAGCCATTCCCCTTAATTTTCCCCTTGGCCTTAAACAGCCTTGTAAGGAATAAGTCGGGAGAGGTGGCTTCTCAGGCAGACCCAGGAACGTGCACATTCAGGGCTGAGTAGGGAAGCAGCTGCAGGTGCAGCGAAGCCTCCCTGACCCAGCGCCCTGGGGAGGAGGTTTGTGTACGAGGCTGAAGCACTGTGGAAGGATTGTTATAACCCTGCAGACAGTAATAAGTAGCCATGTCTTCAGCCTGGAGGTTGCTGATGGTGAGGGTGAAATCTGTCCGAGACCCACTGCCGCTGAATCGGTCGGGGACTCCAGTTGCTCGGTTGGATGCACCGTAGATGAGCAGCTTAGGACGCTGTCCTGGTTTCTGTTGATACCAGGCTACGCTGCTGTAAACACTCTGACTGGCCCTGCAGTTCATGGTGACCCGCTGGCCCAGAGACCCAGCCAGGGAGGCTGGAGACTGCGTCATCGTGATCTCCCCGCAGGCACCTGCAATCACGAGTAGGTAATGATGATACATAGGCACGTTAGCGCCGACACCCTGAAATATGGCATTTGAGATGTGCTGTACATGTCAGCGCATAATTGGGGCTACTTTGTAAACAGCCAGTATTTCTCATTATATCTTAAAAAATGTTTTAACTCTAAAATGATACTACTTCAAAAGGCATGTGGCAAATTTGAAATTTCTCACCTGAGACCCACAGCAACAGGGATATGAGGACCTGCCTCTGTGACACCATCTTGCTGTCCCTGCCTGCCCGATGCAGCTTAGCTTACATAGCAAAGGCCCCTTTTATCAAACCTGAGCAGCTGCTCTGAGACTGGTGGGGGGAGGGGGGAGGGGGCCTATGCAAAACAACTGGTGAGTAAAGCAAATGGCATAAGTAGTGGGTTGTGAAAGTATCTAATGTAGATTTAGAGAGCCAAAAATATTACCAAAGATATAGCTGAAGGATTAGAAACACTAAGTCAAATTGATACTCTTAGAACAACTTAGAAATTCAAAATGAGAAACTGCCACAAGATCTATGGTGAGCTTCTGTTTGAAATTCAAGAATGTTATTAAATGGGTAGAGTCTCCAAAAATGATAAGCTAGGCTTTCATATCAATGAGTTACCTACTGGTAAAATTATAAAATATGCTAGGAAACAGTAAAAAACAATGGAAGAAGGAAGGGAAGGAAGGAAGGAAGGAAGGAAGGAAGGAAGGAAGGAAGGAAGGAAGGAAGGAAGGAAGGAAGGAAGGAGGGTCTCCAGCCTCACACTGGGCTCACTGCTGTCAGCACAGAGCCCACTTTGGATCCTCTGTGCTTCTCTCTCTGCCCCTACCATGGTTCCCATTCTCAGTCTCTATGCTTCTCAAAAATAAAGAAAAGAAAACTTTGTTCCATCCAATGGTTTGGGAAGTCAGCGCACGGTTGCCTGTTCCTAGTCCTGCTGTTCATTCTCCAGCAGATGGAAGGGTGGGGTGTGGGGCATGCAATTCCCTTAAGAAACTGAGAGTGCTTCACCATAAGGAGGACATAGGATTTTGTGGCTACAGGTCTACTGCAGGTCCAGCACCTGAAAGGCTTCCAGTCTTTTCTCTGAGTGTGGCAGATACGCAGTACTTACTCGGTCAGGTGGCACACTGGATCTTCTATGGGTGTCCATGTGTCTTCTACACCCCTTGTGGATCTGAGAAATTTCATAAAACCCAACTATACTCTGTATCGAGTAGACCCTAGCTGGGGATCCATACCTCACCCTCACAAAGGGTCAATTCTCCCATCACTCAGAGCCGCTGTTTGCCTTTAATGATGGTTAATTTTACATGTCACCTTAACTAGGCTATGGCGCCCAGTAGGGCAGTCAAATGCCAAATTAGATGCTGTCCTGAAGGTAGTTTTTGGTGTGATTAACATTTAAATTAGTAGACCTTGCATACCACAGGTTACTCTCCCTAATGAGGGAGGGGGCCTCATCCAATCAGTTGAAGGCTTTAAGAAGCAAGACTGAGGTTTCCCAAAGGAGAAGCAATTCTTCCTTAAGTTGCAACAATAGAAACTCATCCTCGGTTTCTGGCCTACAGATTTCCCACTCACGGCTGCAGTATCAATACCAACCTCAATTTCCAGCCTGCTCTACAGACTCTGGACGCGCCACCCCCCACACTCTCAATTCTCAGAATCTCTGTCTCCACGGATATCTTCTTGGTTGTGCTTCTCTGGAGGATCCTGACTCATAACACTCTTCACATCCCCCAGGTCCCACCTCTTCAGCCTGGAAGAATACCGGGCACAGGACTCAGTTCTGCCTCCCCACTGTCCTTTCCATAGACCATTCTTACCACTTTTCTTACTTTTCAAAGCTCTCATAGGGCAGGACTCCACTGCTGGCCTACATATACAGGACATCTAACAAGACAAGGTGGGACATGTCTCTTCTCTCCAATTTTCTTTCCTTGGGGGAAAAAATTAAGGGAAAATTCAATTGTACTTCTTTTTTTTAAGTTTATTATTTATTTTGATAGAGAACGCAAGGGACTCTGTCCTTCCAAAGCTTCCTTTCTTGACACCCCAAAGCCTCAGACCTTCAATTAATATAATATTGAGATCTTGAGGTGAAAGCTACAAAGGAATTTGTCCACAGCTTGGTCTTTGAAACATATCTCCGAGATACACTCTGAGAAATATGCAAAAAAAAAAAAAAAAAAGAGGAACCCATATCCCAGAAAATACTACTATTGCTGCTGCTACTACTGATAATAATAAACAGAAACAAAGACACAGTCTATGCCATTTGCTGATGTTTGAAGACCTGCCATGTGTTCAGTGGTGGACTAAGGTCTTACTCATCTACAGTAATCAGTCGCACAATAATCCTCTAGAGACGAGAGGTTCTTGGAGTTCAGGTTGTTCAAGGGACCAGTGCTTGTAGGGAAAAACATGGGAAATACATCTGATCCTGAGCCCATAATGCCTACTCATTGTTGAACTCACTCATTTAACAAATAAAGTGTCTTTACTGTTATAATGTGAATTTAAAGTGTAGACCTGTGTGAACACGAGCAGTTGTATCCCTCCTCTCACTACCATTCAGATCCAGACAGACACACCCTCCCCAGCATCACACTTTGCCCTCATGCTTCTTCCAATCAATGCCATGCTCTACCCCTACCACCAGAGGCCGCCTCCACCTTTCTAATTTCCTAAAAATGTAGAGCTGACCTTCTCTGTTCTTGTACTCATGTAAATGGAACAAGAAAGTATGTACTTTTTGGTGTCTTGCCTCATTGGCTGGCTCAACATGTTCTCTGAACTTCCTCTACATTGATACTGTGGCAGTAACTTGTTCCTTTTCACTGCAGAATAGTTTGTTGTTACAAACAAATGTCACAATACCTTCCTTTTTCATTTAATGAATGGTTCAGATTTGAACATGTTATCAATACAGTTTTTTAGAACATGCTTTCAAAGTCTTTGGTGGATATATGCACTTAATTCCCATTGGTGTGTGCTGAGGCATGAAAGCACTGAGTCACAGAACTAGCCTCAGCTTGGCTTGGGTAGATACTACGGAACAGTTTCTGAAATGAGGAACATCTTTACACTCCACCAACCATGTGGAACATTGCCACTTGCTGTAAATCCTTTCCCCATACTTGCTATTGTCAGAGTGTGTATTATATCCTTATTGGTTGATTCGGAAGTAGTATTATTGTTAAAATTTACAACTTTGTGATGACTAATGATTTTAAGTAATTTACCATAGGTTTACTATTGAGTTGCTATTTAGATAGTTTGTTTCTTGGGTGGTGCTCGGGCGAGTCAGACACACCCATAGTTGTTTTTTTTTTTTTTTTTCATTTTAAGAGTTCTTTATATTCTGAAAATGAATCATTTGTCAGAAATGTGCATGAGAATAGCTTCTCCCATTTTATGGTTTATCTATTTGCTTCCTTAAAGATAAAATTGAAAAGGAATTATTAACTCTAATGGGGTCTAATTTTTTCATTTCTTTCTCTTGTCATTTTGTGGGGACAGGGGGTTGGGTCTGTGCAACAGATCTGTGGTCTGTTTTGCTCCCTCTTGTTAGGAAATGACTTTATGCGTGGCTCAGCATGTTTGAAACTTGTTTCCGCTGTTTTCTGGTACTCAGGTTGAGGGGAGGTAGCTTTTTCCCAACAACATATAACTCTCAGTGTCTATGGATATAACCACAATAACAGTAATCTATTAGTTGCGTGAACATGAACTGGCATTGATCCATTTACACGGGGCAATTGGCAAGAGAGCTTCCATTCACTTGAATTCACTGATTTAATGGGAATGATGGAGAGCAGGGCCTGCAGTGTGCTGCTTAGATTCCCCTTCACCAATAAGAGCTGTGCCACTGCAGGTGCTGTGATGGCTGCCTACAGGGCACTCTCAACTGGTTGCCCTCTAGGACATTACCTTGCTGAAGAACGACCTGCCCTAGGTGACACTTCTTTTCCAGGAAAGACAATACTTATTGGATGGAAGGGGATAAAGGCCCAGCTTTCTTGCTCCACTCCACATCAACTCTGTAGAACGACTGCATCTCTAGACCTTCCTGTGGGGGTGGGGGTGTCTTTTCTTGAGACCCATCACAGCTCAGTTTTTCTATCTGTCCAATTCTACTTTCTGTCTCTTCTTTCTAGAAATGCACATCTCAAGAGGACTCTGTAATTTAAAAACCTGAACTCTCTCTGTCTCAGATTTGTTTTCCCAAGGAATCTTGGGATTCCAGGGGGAATGGGTTTCCCATTGTCTGCCTGTGACAAATGGGATCAGAAAGCAGCACAGGCCAAAAAGCAGTTATAACCTTCACAGGTGAAATGTGTAGTTTCCAAAAGGGCCAGCAGGTGCAAGAGTGACATCAGAAATAAGGATCTGTGGCAGTGACTAATCGATCATGACTTAGTACGGATTAAATTGATGTGTAGACCCTTGGAAAATTTCATGCATATGACCAGAAAACTCTAGGTCGGGTGAGCTGAAGCCTACAATCAAGCTTCTGACTCAGTGCCTGGACCTAAGCCAGTTCATGTGCCAGAGAGCACTGCTTGAAGGTGAGGCCACGTCGTCTTGAGAAATTTAGCCACAGATGTTTGGAGAACATTTCCTTCAATATTTTCTGAGAGGAACTCAGGGCAATTTCCTCAAAACACATGTGAACTGGAGATAGGAAAATAACCACATTTTCCCAGCCATGTAAGCTCTCCAAGTTTGTCTACTATCTAAGTGTGAATAGGAATTTGGATAAAACCTGGTTATCAGAGGGACATCTGGGTGGCTTAGTTGGTTAAGCATCGATTCCGGCTCAGGTCATAATCTATCGGTCCATGAGTTTGAGTCTCACATCAGGCTTTGTCCTGACAGCACTGAGCCTGGAGCCTGCTTTAGATTCTGTTTCCCTCCCTCTTTGCCCCTACCTGCTAACGCTCTGATTCTCTCTCTGTCTCTCTCTCAAAAATAAATAAATACTTAAAAAATTATCAAAAATTATTACATCTTCATAAGACACATTTTCTGTGGCACCTGGGTTGTCTGTCAGTGAGTGTCCAACTCTTGATTTCTGCTCAGGTGATGATTCCAAATTGTGGGATTGAGCGCTGTGTTCGGATCCATGCTGATGGTGAAGCCTGCTTAGGATTCTCTCTCCTTTCCCCACTGCCTGCCCCTTCCCCCAGTCTCCTACTCTTTCGCTCCAAAAAAAAATTGAATTAAACAAACAAAGAAACTGATTTTCGTCATTCTCTCCAAACATGATGTTTTCAATGTATCTTTATTATTTCCTCCCTAAACAGACATCAGGGCAGAAATGATATTCACACAGTCTCCAACATTTTTGTTTTTAGTTTACTTACTTATTTATTTTTGAGAGAGAGGTAGCAACTGGGGGAGGGGCAGAGAAAACAGAGAGAGAGAGAGAGAGTCCCAAGCAGGCTTCCTGGGCAGCGTGGAGCCAGGCACAGCTGAATCGAACTGAGCCAAAAATCAAGAATCAGATGCCTAACCCACTTGAGCCACCCAGGTGCCTCACAGTCTCCAAGATGTCAGTGGCTCCAGGAAACAGAGCTCCATTAACGGCAAAGCCAGCCAAGCCAAGACATTGATGATGATATACACTGGCATCTACAGAAACCAGGACAAGCTCCTATATTTATTTTTAATTGTGTCACCACTCTTATCTCTGGGATTTCATCCTGGTTCAGTGGCAGTGGGTAGAGAGCAGATTCACCCTGAGAGTTGATAAGGTGAAATCTGAAGATGCTGCATATTGCTTTTGTCAAGGAGATGATCCTGCACCTCTCACGGTGATATCCTCTGTTACAAAATCCTCCAAAGCCATCAGCAGGAATGTTCCATATGTGGAACTCTGTGACCATGGGTACCTATAGAGTTTCGGTAGGCAAATGCACACTGGCCTCCTTTCTCTGTTTGCCAGGCTGTACCTGACACACTTGTTACAGGAGAAACGTTAAGAGCTTTCCATGACATTGTCCAGCTGAGCCGATGACCTCATTTTGAGTGGAGATAAGCTCACATGGCCTTGTCCCTGTCTTCTGCCACACCTATCATTTCCATCCCCCAAAAGTCAAAGGCACTAATGGATCCAGCATAGGTTCTAATTACAGCAATAAATGCAATCTTCCTTCTCTCTCTAAGCACACTCACACCTTCCCACACACTCATTTAACTCTTCCCTAAAACTGGGGCACCTGGGTTGCTCAGTCTGTTGATCATCAACCTCTGCACAGGTCATGATCTCCCAACATGGAGCCCCACATCCTTCTTGAGCTTTCAACATTCAAGGGCTTACTACCTCCATATCATTGAAACTTCTCAAAGTCACCAGTGACCTCCACATTACCAAGTTCAATGGCCACATGCCACTCCTCATCTCACTAAAACCTTCATGAGCATTTAACACATTGACAACACCTTCATCCTTGATCTACCTTTCGCTCTGGACTCCAGGGCAAAATACCATCTTGTTGGTTTTCCTTCCACTGCTCCTTCGGTGGTACCTCCTCATCTCTCTTCCCTCAGAGTTCGACCGCTGCACCTCTGATCTAGGCAACGCTCGTTTCAATGCTTATCATATATTCCCAGCTCCAGTCCAATTCTCTCCCTGAACCCTAGACTCGTATATCCAATGGCTACTTGACAGTTGTTTGTGGAGATCTAACACACATCTCAAAGTTAAAATGTCCAACGGGAAATTCCTCATCTTCTTCCCCAAATCCACTCTTCCACAGTCTTCTCTATTGGAACAAATGGCAACTCCACCCTTCTAGAACTCAGAGAAAAACTCTGGAGTCACCCTGAGACCTCTCTTTCTCTCACACTCCTTGTCAAAACCATCAGCATATTATTATCTCTGTCTTCAAAATACACCACTCCTCCCTCCAAAACTGCCACTGACACAGACCCGAGCTGTCATCCTCTCTAGCCTGGGTGATAGCAGTGGCCTCCGAACAGTTAGCTTTCCAGTCTGGCCTCCCAGAAAGATCCTGCTAAACTATGAACCAAAGTATGCCTTGCTCTATTCAAAACTCTCCCACTTACCACTTCACTCAAAGTAAAAGCCAAATCCTTAGAGAAGTCTACAGAGTCTTATATATGGTGGCCTCACTGTGATTTCTTTGATCTCATTTCCAGTACTCTCCCCTTTGTACACTCCACTTTGGCAACATTGGCTTCCTTCTACTTCGCCAACGTGCTGATCACATTCCCACTCAGAAATGTGCTGTTTCTTCTACTTAGATCCGACTACAACTCTACTGCTTAAAAGTACTTCTATGACTCCTTTCTTCAACAACATTGAAACATTGATTAAGTCTCACTTTCTCAGTCCAGCTCTCTATAACCCTCTAGAGTAGACTGATTGCAAATATAGATTCCCCCATTCTTTATCCCTCCCTCTACCCATGCCTTTTGCAATATAACCATGCAGCTCCTTCTAACAAGAGCCGGGATCTATTTACCCTCTTCTTCAACAGTATCAGCTGCATCGATCATTACAACACATCAGATGGGGAATTGTACCAGTACTAAGGTTAGGCTTCAAGATGCCTTGTGTGCTTTCACTTTCTCACTTGAGGCCCTGCTACCTGTCACAGAAGCTTGGGATTAGTCTGCCACACAGTGAGGGACATGAGGCCTAGTTGCCCACACAGCCCCAGCAGATAGTCAGCCAACCACAGCAATGTGAAAGAGAGGTAAGAAATGTGAGCCTTTCTATAACAAAAGCACTTAGTTGACCTGTCAGCTAACTTTAAACACACGAGCAAGCCAACCAAGGCCGATGAAGATCAATCAGGCCTGGTTCATATTAACGAAACTGATCAACCAACCAATAAACATGACAGCAATAAAAATGCTACCATTCTAAGCCGCTACATTTTGGGGGTGAGTTGTTACATGACAATAGCTAACCAATACACCATCTGTTTTTAAATTTCTACTCACTCTTACCCCACCAAGCCTTGAATCCTTTCTTTTTTCTTATAGAACTTCCAAAACAACATTGTAAGTATTCACTGATACAGGTATTTATTGTCTGTCCCACCCAGCTGGTGTGAAAGCAGATATCTTTGCTCATGACGCATAATAAACACTCAGAAAACATATCTGGGGGGGGGGCACATAGAGGGTTCAGTTACTTAAGCATCTGACTTCAGCTCACATCACGATCTCACAGTTCCTTTGTTTGAGCCCCAGGATGGGCTCTATGTTGACAGCTTAGAGCCCGGAACCTGCTTTGGATTCTGTGTCTCCCTCTCTCTCTGCCCCTCCCCCATTCACACTCTGACTCTCTCTCAAAAATAAACATTAAAAAAACAACTTAAAAAAAAAACACTCAATATTTGGAATGAGTAATATGGATTACTTAATATGGGTACTTTCACAAAATATCTAATCATTATGAGATGCTGTTTTGTAGGTAAAGTGTTCAGAGCACACTGTCCAGGATTGTTGTATTCTTTCCTGAAGCTAAACTGCATCAACCCATGTTGATGGGTCTCAGAAGGAGGTGAAGAAATTATATTAAAATTCTTGGGAACTTTCCTGATTTTATACTGAAATGGGCATGTTTATTAAATGTTTTCCAAGGGGCCAAAGTTATAGAACACATAGAGTCGTGAGTCCTTTCAGTCACAAGACTAGACCTAAATGCCCAAGGGAAGACTTTAAAAAAAGAGGTGACAAATGTTGAGAACACGTGCTGAGGAACACTAGCCTCTATTTCTAGAGTTACATGATTAACGAATCAGAGAAGTGAGGTTGTGAGAAGGTACACCTGGAAGAAATGGAGAGGATAGACAAGAGGAGGTATGAAAGGAGATAGAGCAGAAATGAACATCAGGTACATTGGCCAGAAAAGCTGGAAAATAGAGTCTACGAAGGATAAAGTGAGAAAGGAATGCTACCTTCCACATAGGAGGCCATGAATTGGAGAGGTCAAAAGCTTTATATTGGGAAGGTCCAGAGTTGGAAGGTGACTGGGGGTGAAGAAAGGTGACCAAGAATATAAGGAAATACAAGAGAAATGTTTCAGAGTCAAGGAGGCACAGGGAAGAGAGAATTCATCCATTAGGGTGTGAAATTCACTGGACCCTTTGCCAAAGGGGAGAGACGAACCTTACTGGCTCAACTATGCCATCTATCAATGAGAAACACACCAGGTCCTGTGACACAAAAACTCCTGACAGCCTCTCTAAGACGTCTTTACAGCATTTGTGTTCACTAATCTCCCACTAAAAGGGATCCAGAAAAAACCACCCTACTTAATTTTTCCATGTGCCTTCCAGCCCTGTAAGGAATAAGTTGAGAGTGGTGGCTTCTCAGGCAGACCCAGGAACGTGCGCATTCAGGGCTGAGCAGGGAGGCAGCAGCAGGTGCAAGGAAGCCTCCCTGACCCAGGGCCCTGGGGAGGAGGTTTGTGTATGAGACTAAAGCACTGTGGGAGGATAACTATTACGATGTTGACAGTAATAAGTCGCCACGTCTTCAGCCTGGAGGTTGCTGATGGTGAGGGTGAAATCTGTCCCAGACCCACTGCCGCTGAATCGGTCGGGGACGCCAGTTACCCGGTTGGATGCGTCATAGATGAGCAGCTTAGTTCGTTGTCCTGGTTTCTGTTGGTACCAGGCTACGTAGCTGCTAATACTCTGACTGTCCCTGCAGTTCATGGTGACCCGCTGGCCCAGAGACCCAGCCAGGGAGGCTGGAGACTGCGTCATCGTGATCGCCCCTCAGGCACCTGCAATCACGAGGAGGTAATGATGATACATACTCACTTTAGGACAGACACCCTGAAATATGGTGTTTGAGAAGTGGTATA
>NW_024083212.1:0-22218 GCF_003009895.1 Hyaena hyaena | reverse complement strand
GGGGGGAGGGGCATGGAGGAGGACACTTGTGGGGATGAGCACTGAGTGTTATGTGGAAACTAATTTCACAATAAACTATTTGTAAAAAAAAAAAAGATAAAGAATTTATTCCATCTAAACTACAAAAAGAAAAAAGAAAAAAGAAAAAAAAAAAAAAGAAAAGTCAGAGCTTTGCAGAGATTGGAAGGAGAATTATATGCTGATAGAAGGGCCCAGCACCAGCTCCTGGCAACCTAGCTATGGGAAGAAGAAACACTCCTAGGCTTAGTGAAAAGTGCTCTCTAGCGCCTGCATCTCAGAGTCCTGAAAGCAACAGGCTTGTCTTCTTCATTCACAAGGACTTAGAGAGCCCTGGACTTTGGCTGCCCTTCTTGCTTTTTCTTTTATTGAATGGAGTGAGCAGTGATAGTGCTATAGACTTCAGATGCCGTCAGGTCTTCCTCCAAAGTGTGGAAAGGGGTATTGGGGCCCTCTTCTTGTAAAGAGCTCTTTCTGGACTGACCAGCTTCTGGAGCCTCCTGCTTCTGTGTCAACTGTCTGCTTTTCAGAAGGAAGGCCCTTCCATCAGGCAGAGCAATGAGGCAAGCTGGCTCTTCTCCTGCCACCTCTTGCTACAAACAGTCAAGCACTAAGCTCAGGGATTGGAGGGCTATTCTCCTTTGGAATAGCTGATGCTCAGGGCTGTTACTGAGCACAGGACCAAGTGGGTAGTCGATGCCCACCCCTTGCTGCCCGCTGAGTGACTGCCAGCTCCATGATTTGTAAGGTGAACAAAGACTGAGTCAGAAAGACATTAAGGGAAATTGAATGGCTGCAGCCAAGGCCCAAGTGTGCAATACTTCCATCCAATGGGAATGTGATCAATGTGATGGCACATGTTCAACCTCATTTCCCCTAGGCCCAACATGAAGCCCGACTCGTGCCTAATACCTCTCTGACCCATCCTCCACAGAAAATGATCTGGGTTGGATCCCTTTCCATGTCCTAAGTCTCTGGATATCTGTGTAGTCCTGAAACTAATATGCTGGCGCCTTTACCTCAACCTGTCCTACAGTCACAAGGGGTGGTCCACATTGGATATTTGCAAGGCAGATCTATGAGTCTGCAAGACTGTATCTGTATGCAGCCCAAGATAAACCTCGATGTATAAAAAGCAATGTCAGGAGACTTGATAAGCCTAGGGCAAGATTTCTTCATTAAGGATGAAAATAAGATAATGTTTAGAATAAATGAACTGACACAATATATTAGCAAGCTGGCTTGCTGAGAAATCAGACCTTTTGTGGGATATGTACAGGAGTTGTCCAAAGGGAGCCACTTGGAGCCCTGTGAGCAAGAGACCAACATTCTCCCTTGAGAAGTAGAGGGAAACAGTGGCTTTTTGTGTGTTTCTGCCCATCATATCAGAAGAGAGAGACCCTAGTGACACTGAGATATGAAGAATGTGCTTCCATGGGAGGATCAAGTTGTGGGAACAGGACTGGTGCAGGAAATATTCAAAAGCCCACATACTTTTTGAGCGCTGGTCAGGTCATGGAGTATGCTGCTCATGCACAGTCTGACTTTTTTTCCACATGAGGGCATGTCCATCAATTAGAGTTGGGTGTCCATGTGGCTACCCTTTCCCATGATACAGTAGCCTGAACCTGAGGGCTTAAAGACAGAATATATAGCTCTTCTTAGTGATATCAGACTCTGAGAGCCCTGCCTTGACACAGGTGTGGTCTGGAACCTACATGCCTATCCTTGGAACTTGCTTGCTTACAGGACAGCCCTATGGTCTTGAAATGTGAGGTAAGGTCAAATTAGAAAAGCAGAAATGGGATAAGAATGACTACCAGGTGAGTCAAAGTTCTGCATTCAAAAGGCCACTGTTCAAATCGAGGAAAGAGATATCTATCTTCCCTCAGCCTCTAAGAACACGTGAAGCAGGATCTACCCCAAACTTCTGGCTGAGCCTACCCACAAGCATTTTGCCCGGGAACTTTCACACACCCTAGGTTTGGAGATGGTCACATAATTCTGAAACCAAATTAAGAGGGGCCTATTGCAATATCTACATGATAATCACAAGGACATCATCGGACTCTGGTGCTGCAAGAAGAAGATATTGTTCAAAGACACTGGCTCTGATAAATTCATGCAGCACTGTTTTTCAAGAAAACGGTAAGTGGTGGACATTGAGGCACAGACTGCCAGAGTTCTTTTTCACACATGAGATATGGGGAATTTTGAGAATAAGTACCCAGCACAGTGTCCTATCAACCTGGTTGTATCTGGAATAAGAAATGCCTGTGGGCTTAGGCAAAGGGAGCCCTCTAAAGGAATACACTTGGGAACCTTGCATTCTGCTCTTAGAAGACAGAGATTTCGGCTATGTCTATCCCTCCTACATGTTCTATCAGTTGATGCCAGCCCCAGTTTTGAGCTCTCGATATTCCGTTCTGCTGGCTCCTACTCAGGAGCATGGAACAAGGAAATCATTCCCTGTTCCTGGAAAGGGCTTCCCGTGTACTGACCTTCTCCTTATGCATACTGCTCATGTGCAAATTGTCTGCTTCTGAGAATGAAGGCAACACAGTCATCCAGGACAATGATGTAGGCTGGCCCCTTCCCCTTCCATACTACCGCAGGCCAATTACCAATCTTCCAGGGACTAAAGGCCATCTTTCCTTTGTTAGTTCAGAGGCCGAGAGCTCTCCCTGAGCTCATGAGTAGAGTGGGAGTTTGATGTCTACCTACCTGAGTTTCTGATATTGCCATAACACTTAAGGGAGACAAAAGAATTGCCTGAAATGCAGCAAGGTGAAGGAAATGGGCACAAGGAGGGCCAAAGCTCGACATATCCAGTGAGAATTGGGATCCATTTGGAAAGAAGGTGTCTTACTTCATTTGCCATTGGCCCCAAAGAAGGCCAGCTCTGTGCCCAAATCACTCACCCAACCTACATACAAACATTCTCTGCTGACCTATGTCTCTGAATGACCACATAGTTCTGGAGTCCAAAGAATTAATAAAGATGGAGTCCTGTGACCAAAATCTTTCCCACAGTCTCCAGGACTGAGTCAGACTCCCAGGTGGAAGGGAGAGGATTATGACCGTGAGACACTGACTCTGAAAGGATTGTGGGAAGAAGTTTGTTTCTACAAGAGAACAAAGATGTGTAAAGGTGGATAAGGAGGGTCAGAGCTCTTCAGACACTGGAAGAATTACATGGAGTAGGAAGTGTTCAGCACCAGCTCCTGGCAACCTGGCTATGGGAAGAAGAAACCACAGAAGCCTTAGGTAACACCGCCATCTAGTGTCTGCATCTGCTAATCCTGTCAGTAACAGGGAGCTCTGGACTTTGCTTTTTCTTACTTTTCCCATGATTGAATGGAGTAAGCAGTGATAGTGCTGTAGCCTTCCGTTGCCCCCGGGTTTTCCTTCAAAGTGTGGAAAGGGGCACAGGGTCCTCTTCCTGAAAAGGGCTCTTTCTGTGCTGATCACCTTCTGGAGCCTCCTGCTCCTGTGTGAATTGTCTGCTTTTCAGAAGGAAGGCCCCTCCATCAGGCAGACTAATGAGGCAAACCGTCCCCTCTCCCCCACCCCTTGCTACAAACAACCCCTCCATAAGCTCAGGGATAAGGGATATTCTCCTTTGGGATCTCCGATGCTCATGGCTGTTGCTAGCATGGGACTGAATGGGTAACCAACGCCCACCCCTTGGTGCCCACTGAGTACCAGCTCCATGGCTCCTAAGGTTGAAAAAAGACTGAGTCAGAATGACAGTAAAGGAAAGGGAATAGTTCCAGCCTGGACCAAAGTGCAATCAATATTCCATCTAATAGGAATGTGATCAATGTGGAAGGGATATGAGGCCTGAGCCTGCTGCGATCCCCGCATGCATGTGGGGCACGGAGGCCTCGATCCCAGGTTGTATCCCTGCTTGACCCTTGCGGATCTGAGGCTGCGACACTTCCCCCACCTCGCACTCAACCCCCAGCAGCAGGGAGGCAGTGACCTGTGGGACTGTTTCGGGCCATATAAACAAAGCCTGCAGACTGGGACCTGGAAACAAGGTGGGGCGTAGGGCATAGAACTCAGCCCACCTTGGCTACATCCTCAGCACAGGGAGATCAGACTCAAAGGAGTGATTTGTAACGCTAGGTTGAGAAGGGACTGAAGCAAGTCCATTTTCTCCCCACAACCACCAAGGCGGGGTCTCAGGGAGCGGCCAGCGTCAGTGGGACACAGTGGAGGCGAGGCCTGCCTACACCAAAACACAACGACGATCCCTGCCAGAGAGCTGTTTTTGTTGTTGTTGTTTTTATTATTATTATTTTGCACCTGAGCCTAGAGCAAGACCAACATGGATGCACTGCCATGATTAATCCTAGATAATTCTTTCTCTTCAGATACAATCTCCATTTTCTCATTCGTAACCCTCCACTCTGCTGGTTGGGGCACTCTGGTCACTTGTTGGCTTAAACAGTCACATTTAATCCATTCTCTAGATGTACACTCTACACCTCCACCGCTACCTTTTTCTCTCTCTCTGGAGTAATCAGACTATATAGTTTCTCTGAGTGCCTCTTACTCTCTCTACCTGATCACTTCATTTCCAATTTGGCTTCATCCCCGCCCTGTCATTTCTCTTTTTCTGTATGCTCTTCAGTCAACACTGCATACACCTGGCTGTTTATTTGTAGCTGGGAATTCTGGTTTTATGCCTTTAGATTGTCCTTTGTCTTTTGGGTTTTATCTTTTTCTTCCTTCTTTTTTCAATTTTTCATTAATTTTGATTTTTGTTATCTGTCTGCCCTTCTTCTTCTTTTTTCTTTTTTGTATTGTTTTGGTTTTTTGTTCCATTCTTTTTTTCTTTTTCTTTTTCTCTTTGAGTTTGCGTGTTTTTTTGGATTTGTCTGTGCGTTTGTGTACCTTTGTTCCCTGTGTGGTTGTCTGTTTTCTTTTTCCAAGGCTACCTCAAGAAGCAAGCCAAAGTACACATGTTGGAGAGTCCCAAATACCACTATGGGTAGGAAAACAAAATAACCAAAGTCTCAACAAGAGAAACCAAGAGACACCATTCAAAGAACACATCCTGAATGGGCAGACCCTGAGAGTCAAAAGCCCTCTTTATTACAGCAGAACCTGCAAGGGCAAAGTGCACAACAAGGTTTTAAAATTAACAAGAGATAGAAAACTAACCAAAATAATGAAACAGAAGAACTCTCTTCCAAAGAAATTCCAGGAAGAAATGACAGCTAAAGAACTGCTCAAAACAGATGTAAGCAACATAACTGAACAAGAATTCAGAACAACAGTCATAAAATTAATCACTGAGCTTGAAAAAAGCATGGAAGACATCAGAGAAACTATTGCTACAAAGACTATGGAGTTTAAAAATAGTTGTGATGAATTAAAAAATGCTATAAAGGAGATACATAATAAAATTAAGGTATCCAATGCACGGATTGAAGACACAGAAAGGAGAATAAGTGATTTAGAAGACATAATTATAGAAAAAGAGGAATCTGAGAAAAAAGAGAGATAAACTGATCCAGGAACATGAAAGAAGAGTTCGAAGGCTCAGGGATATAATCAAATGGAACAATATCCATATCATAGGAACCCCAGAAGAGGAAGAGAGAGAAAAAGGTGCTGAAGGAGTCCTGGAACAAATTATAGCAAAGGACTTCCTCAACCTGGAGAGGGAAGTAGTCGTTAAATTCAAGAGGCACAGAGAACTCCCCTGAGACATAACTTGAATCAATCTTCTGCAAGACATATCATAGTGAAACTGGCAAAATATAAAGACAAAGAGAGAATTCTGAAAGCAGCTAGGGAGAAGACGGCCCTAACATACAAAAGGAAACTTATCAGAGTGCTGACAGACCTATCTACTGAAACTTGGCAGGCAAGAAAGGAATGGCAGGAAATCTTCACTGTGATGAACAGAAAAAAATATGCAACAAGTTTCCTCTATCCAGCAAGCCTGTCATTCAGAATAGGAGAGATAAAGTCTTTCCAAATAAACAAAAATTGAAAGAATTTATCACGACTAAACCAGCCTTACAAGAAATCCTGAGGGGGACTCTCTGAGGGAAATGTTGCAAGGATCACAAGATACAAGAGACATCACCACAAGCATGGATCCCACAAAGGACACGATGACTCTAAACCCATATATTTCGATAATAACACTGAATGTAAATGGGCTGTATGCTCCAATAAAAAGACATAGCGTGGCAGGATGTATAAAAAAAACAAAACTCATCTATTTACTGTCTACAAGAAACTCATTTTAGGGCGGAGGACACCTTTAGATTCAAAGTAAGGGGGTGGAGAAATATCTATCATGCTACTGGAAGGCAAAAGAAAGCTGGAGTAGATACTTATATAGACAAACTGGACTTTAAAGTAAAGGCTGTAACAAAGGATGAAGAAGGGCATTATATAAAAATTACAGGGTCTATCCATCAGGAAGAACTAACAATTATAAATGTCTATGAACTGAATATGAGAACACCTAAATATATAAAACAAATAATCACAAACAGAAACGATCTGATGGGTAAGAATGTGCTAATAGCAGGGGACTTTAATACTCCACTTACAGCAATGGAGATCAACTAGGCAGAAAATCACTATAGACACAATGGACTTGAACGACCCATTGAACCAGATGGATCTGACAGATACATTTAGAACTCTACATCCTGAAGCCATGGAATTCACTTTCTTCTCAATTGCACATGGCACATTCTCCAAGATAGATCACAAACTGGGACATAAAACAGCCCTCAATAAATATAAAAGAATTGAGATCATACCATGCACACTTTCAGATCCCAATGTTATGAAACTTGAATCAACCACAGAAAGAAGTCTGGAAAACCTCCCAAAACATTGAGGTAAGAGAACACCCTACTAAAAAATGAGTGGGCCAATCAGGCAATTAGAGGAGAAATTTAAAAATATGTGAAAATGAAAATACAACAATCCAAATACTATGGGATATGGCAAAGGCAGTCCTTAGAAGAAAGTACATTGCACTCCAGGCCTATTTCAAGAAATTAGAAAAAGAGCAAGTGCAAAATCTAACAGCACACCTAAAGGAACTAGAGGGAGAGCAACAAGAGCACCCAAACTAGTAGGAGAAGAGAAAGAATAAAAATCAGGGCAGAAATAAACAATATAGAAACCAAAGAAACAGTTGAACAGATCAATGAAACCAAGAGTTGGTTTTTTGAAAAAATAAACAAATTTGACAAACCTCTAGCCAGGCTTCTCAAAAAGAAAAGAGAGAGCACCCAAATAGACAAAATCATGAATGAAAATAGACTAATTAAAAACGACCCCTCAGAAATACAAACAATTATCAGAGAATATTATGAAAAATTATATGCTATCAAGTTGGACAACTTAAAAGAAATGGACAAATTCCTGAACACACACTCACTACCAAAATTCACACGGAAGAGATAGAAAACCTGAACAGAAACATAACTAGTGAGGAAATCGACACAGTTATCAAAAATCTCCCAACAAATGGGGCGCCTGGGTGGCTTAGTCGGTTAAGCGTCCGACTTTCGCTTAGGTCATGATCTCGCCGTTCGTGGGTTCGAGCCCCGCGTCGGGCTCTGTGCTGACTGCCAGCTCAGAGCCTGGAGCCTGTTTCAGTCTGTGACTCCCTCTCTCTCTCTGACCCTCCCCTGTTCAGGCTGTCTCTCTCTCTCTCCTAGAAATAAATAAAACATTTTAAAAAATCTCCCAACAAATAAGAGCTCTGGGACAGATGGCTTCCCTGGGAAATTCTACCAGACCCTTAAAACAGTATTAATACCCATTCTTCTCCAACCATTCCAAAAAATAGAAATCAAAAGAAAACTTCCGGATTCATTTTATGAATTCAGCATCACTTTGATTCTCAAACCAGAGAGAGAGACCAAGAAAAAAAAAAGGAAAAAGAAAAAAAGATAACTACAGGCCAATATTCTTGATGAATACAGATGCAAAAATCCTAAACAAGATACTTGCAAATCGAATTCAAAAGCACATAAAAAGAATTATCCACCAAGACCAAGTAGGATTCATTCCTCGGTAACAGGGCTGGTTCAATATTCGCAAACCAATCAATGTGATCCATCACATCAACAAAAGAAAAGATAAAACCATAAGATCCTGTCAAAGGATGTAGAAAAAGCATTTGACAAAACACAGCAACCAACCCTTGTTTTTTTTTTTAATATTTTTTATTTATTTCTAGGAGAGAGAGAGAGAGAGACAGCGTGAGCAGGGGAGGGCCAGAGAGAGAGGGAGACACAGACTCTGAAATAGGCTCCAGGCTCTGAGCTGGCAGTCAGCACAGAGCTCGAACCCACGAACTGCGAGATCATGACCTAAGTGAAAGTCGGATGCCTAACCGACTAAGCCACCCAGGCGCCCCTACAGCATCCCTTCTTAATAAAGACCTTCGAGAAAGTCGGGATAGAAGGAGCTTACTTAAACATCGTAAAAGTCTTCTATGAAAAGCCCTCAGCTAACATCATCCTAAAAGGGGAAAAACTGAGAGCTTTCCCCCTGAGATCAGGAACACGACAAGGATGTCCACTCTCACCACTGTTGTTTAACATAGTGCTGGAAGTCCTGGCATCAGCTATCAGACAACAAAAGGAAATAAAAGGCATCAGAATTGGAAAAGAAGTCAAACTTTCACTTTTCGCAGATGACATGATACTCTACATAGAAAACCCGACAGACTCCACCAGAAGCCTGCTAGTACTGATCCATGAATTCAGCAAAGCTGCTGGGTACAAAATCAACGTACAGAAATCAGTTGCATTTTTATACACTAACAATGAAGGAACAGAAAGAGAAATCAAGAGACTGACCTCATTCACAATTGTGAAAAAACCATTAAATACCTAGGATATAAATGTAACCAAAGATAAAAAAGATCTGTATGATGAAAACTATAGAAAACTTATGAAGGAAATTGAAGAAGACACAAAGAAATGGAAAACCATTCCATGCTCATGGATTGGAAGAATAAATATAGTTAAAAAGGCATTACAACCCAAAGCAGTCTACACATTCAATGCGATCTAATTCAAAAATTACACTAGCATTCTTTCAAAACTAGAACAAACTATCCTAAAATTTGTATGGAGCCACACAAGACCCCGAATACCCGAAGCAATATTGAAGAATAAAACCAAAACGGGAGGCATCACCATCCCATACTTTAGCCTTTATTACAAACCTGTCATCATCAAGACAGTATGGTACTGGCACAAAAACAGACACATAGACCAATGGACTAGAATAGAGAACTCACATTTGGACCCAAAAGTGTACAGAAAACTAATCTTTGACAAAGCAGGAAAGAGTATCCAATGGAAAAAACAGAGCCTCTTTAACAGATGGTGTGGGAGAACTCGACAGCAACATGCAGAAGAATGAAATTAGATCACTTTCTCACACCATACATAAAAATAAACTTAAAATGGATAAAGGACTTGAATGTGAGACAAGAAACCATCAAAACCCTAGAGGAAACAACCTCCTTGACCTCAACTGCAGCTATTTCTTCCTTGACCCAAGGGAATCAAGAGTAAAAATAAACCCTTGGGACCTCATCAAGATGAAAATGTTCTGCACGGCAAAGGAAACAATCCATAAAACCAATTTAAGGCAACTGACGGAATAGGTAAAAAGAGTTGCAAATGACATATCAGATATAGGACTAGTATCCAAAATCTATAAGTAACTCACCAAAATCCACCCCCAATAAACAAACAATCCAGTGAAGAAATGTCAGAAGATATGAACAGACACTACTCCAAAGAGGACATTCAGATGGCCAACTGACAGATGAAACACATATCTCCACATCAGGGAAATACAAATCAAAACCACACTGAGATATCACCTCACGCCAGTCAGAGTGGCTAAAAATGAGCAAATCAGAGGATTACCTTTCACTTACGGTTAGACCACATGTAGAAAAGGATAAAGCTTGTGATATATACTCAAATTTGTGAAAGAATACTGTAGAGGACAGATTAATCAAGGAACATCTTGTTTCACTATGTTAAAAGTGTTCGAAAACAGGTGCGAAGACCAAGGAGGACGGTGCAGTATCCTCAGCTAGGTTTGACAACACTGTGGGGGATGGAGCATTCAGGTAGCATCTTGTAAGTGAGTAATGTTTGGAACACATGTATGGGAGTATAGGGTAAGTGTTATATACTCTGTGAAAGAACACTGTGGGGAACCTATCGCTGTACTGACTTTTTGTTTCACTATGTTAGTACTGTTAGAAAACAGATGCGCAGACCAAAAAGGGAAGTACCGTGTTCTCAGTTCTGTGCAACAACACTCTGGCCAAAGTAACATTCGGTCATCTTCTTGTTGCACTAGTTAGTAACCTTTGGAAACTCATGCATGGAAGGATAAGGGACGTAATACACACTCAATTCTGGGAAAGAGCACTGTAGGAAACAAATCAACAAACAGCCTGTTTCAAGAAGTGTGCAGTGTTTTGAAAACAGATGCAAGGATCATGAGGAAAAGGGGTATCCTTAGCTCTGTGAAACAACTCTGTGCGGAATGGAACCCTCATTTGCCACCTTGTTTCTTGAGTGAGTCATGTTTGAGCACACATACATGGATTTATAAGTTAAGTGTTATTATACACTCAACCCTGGGAAGAAACACGGCTAGAAAACCATCATTCAACAATTCTGATTTAACTATGTTAGCAGTGTTTGAAACAGACGTGGAGACCCATGATGAGGTCCACTATACACAACTTGGTCAGACAGCACTGTGCAGAAGGCATCATTCAGTACCCATTTTGTTTCACGAAGTTAGAAATGTTTGCAAGCAGATAGGAGACCAAAAGGGTAAGTGTAGTATATTCCAGTGTGTGAAAAGATAGTGTGCAAAGACATCACTGAGTTTCTAACTTCGTTCACTAAGTTACCAATGGTAGAGAACAGATGCATAAAAGTATATGGCTAGTGTTACTGACTCAATTCTGTGAAGGATCACTCTGGGGAACCCATCCTACAATGAACATCCTGTTCGACTATAACAGGAGTGTTGGACAACATATCTGGAGACCAATGAGGAAAACGCAGTGGATTCAAGTCTAGGAAACCATACTGTCCAGAAGGCATCATTCAGTGACCACCTCCTTTCACTACGGTAGTTATGGTTGGACAACATGCACGGAAAGAAAAGGCTTGTGATATATACTCAAATCTGTGAAAGAACACTGTAGAGGACCCATTATTCAAGGAACATCTTGTTTCACTATGTTAGAAGAGTTCGAAAACAGGTGCAGAGACCAAGAAGGGCAGTGCAGTATCCTCAGCTGTTGGGGATGCAGAAACAACACTGTTGGGGATGCAGCATTCAGTTAACGTCTTGTGAGTAGTGTTTGGAACACATGCATGGGAGTATAAGGTAAGTGTTATTTACTCTGTGAAGGATCACTTGGTGGAATCCATCTTTGAGCTAACATTTTTTTTCACTATGTTAGTATTGTTAGAAAAGAGATGCAGAGAGCAATAAAGGAATTCAATATCCTCAGGCCTTTATGACCACATGTAAGGAATTCAGCACTGTTATCATCTTGTTTTACTAAGTTGTTAATAATGTGTGAAAACACATGCATGTCATTTACTGAACACTGTGAAAGACACTATGGGAATCCCTCATTTAACAAAGATCTTATTTCACTAAGTTAGTAGTGTTATGAAACAGATGCATGGAACAATGAAAGATGTGCTGTATCCACAGCTATGGGAATCAAGTGTGCTGAATGCACCATTCTGTTCCAATCTTGTTTCCCTACATTAGTATTGTTAGAAAATAGATAAGGAAGCCAATGAGAGAAATTCAGTACCCTCTAGCCAAGGAAGAACTCTGTGCAGAATGCAGCATTCAATAACCATGTTGTTTCACTAAGTAGCAATGCTTTAAACCACAAGCTTGGGGTTACCTGAGTGGCTCAGTCATTTAAGAGTCTGGCTTCGGCTCAGATCATGATGTCACAGTTTGGGAGTCTGAACCCATGTTAAGCTCTGTGCTCACTGTGCAAAGTCTGCTTCGGATCTCTGTCTCTTTCTTTCTGTCCCTCCTTTGCACATCCTCTCCACTCTCTTAATAAATAAACATTAGAAAATTAAAAAAAAAAAAAGAAACCACAAGCATGAAAGTGTAACATAGGGTTCTAAAGTCAACTCATCGGAACAACACTATGGGGAACCCAACATGCAATGAACATCTTGTTTCACTATGTTGGTAGTATAGAAAACAGATGCTAAGATTGTCAATGAAGTGCATGTCCCTCAGCTCTGTGAAACAACACTGTATGGAATGCAACATTCAGCTACTGTCTTGTTTCACTAAGTCAGGAATGTTTCAAAAATACATGCATGAATGTATAAAATAAGTGTCATTTACTCAACTCTGTGAGCAAACACTGTGGGCAATGTTAGTATTCCACTAACATCTTGTTATACTGTTTTCAAAGTGTTAGAAAACAGATGAAGAGACAGAGGAGAGAAGTGCAGTGTCCTCAACTGTGTGAAAAAACAAAGTGGAGAATGCAGAATTCAGTTATCTAACTTTCACTAAGTTAGGAATAGTTGAAAACACATGCATGGAGGTGTATGGGTTATATACTCCAGTTTGTTAAAAACACTGTTGGGAATCTGTCATTCAACTAACATGTTGTTTCACTATGTTTGTAGTGTCAGAAAACAGATGGGAAAAATTAACAATGTAACCCCCTATGACCCAGCAATAGAGCTGTTAAGAATTGACCCAGGGGATACAGGAGTGCTGACGCATAGGGTTAAATGTACCCCAATGTTCATAGCAACACTCTCAACAATAGCCAAAATATGGAAAGAGCCTAAGTGTCCATCAACGGACGAATGGATCAAGAAGATGTGGTTTATCTGTACAATGGAATACTACATGACAATGAGAATGAAATCTGGCCATGTGTAGCAACATGGATGGATCTTGAGGGTATTATGCTGAGTGAAAAAAGTCACGTAGAGAGGGACAACTACCATATGTTTGCAAATATAGGAGGATTAGAAGGAACTTAACAGAGGACTGTGGGGGAGAAGAAAGGGAAGGAATCAGTGAGGGAGAAGGATGGAGGCAAACCATGAGAGACTCTTGAATGCGGAGAACAAACTGAAGACTGATGAGTTTGGGGGGGACAGGAAGAGAGGAGATGGGAATGGAGGAGGGCACTTGTCGGGATGATCACTGGGTGTTATGGAAACCAAGTTGACAATAAAATATTTAAGGAAAAAAAGAGAAAACAGATGCAAAGACCAGTGAAGGAAGTGCTGTATGCTCAGTCATGTGAAAGAACACTGTGTGGAATGCAGCATTCAGTAACCATCTTATTTCACCAAACAATGCTTGAAAACACATGCATGGAAGTTAAGGTAGGTGTTATGTACCTAAAACCGTGAAAGAACACTGTGGTGACCCCATCATTCAATTACCATCTTGTTTCACTATGTCGGTAGTGTTAGAAAACATATACAACACCAAAGAATAAGTGCAGTATCTTCAAGTCTGACAAAGAGCACTAGGATGAATGCAGGATTCTGTCACCATTTTGTATCACTAAGTTCGTAATTTTGAAAACACACATATGGAACTCTAAGATGAGTGTTATGTACTCTTCTCCGTGAAAGAACACAGTGGGGAACCCATTATTATAATTCCAATTTATCGCTCGAAATGAGTCATGTGAGAAAAGAGATGTGGAGACCAATAGGGAAATTGCAGTATCCTCAGCTCTATGAAACAACACTGTATGGAATGCATCATTCAATTACCACCTTATTTCATTAAGGTAGTAATGATTGTACTACATGCATGGAATAAAAGATAAGTGATATATCCTCAACTCTGTGAAAGATACTTAGGGACCTAATCATTTCACTAAAATCTTGTATCATTATGTTAGAAGTGTTAGAAAACAGACGTGGAGACAAATGAGAGAAGTGCAGTATCCTCAGCTCAAGGAAGAACAGTGTGCAGAATGCAGCATTCGGTTACCATATTGTATCATTAAACTAGTGAGGCTTGAAACAACAAGCATGTAAGCGTAACATAAGTGTATCATACTCGACTCCTTGAAAGAACACTGTGTGGAAACCAACATGCAACTACCATCTTGCTTCACTATGTGAGTCCTGTTAGAAAACAGATACTGAGATTATTCAGGAAAGTGCAGTTTCCTGAGCTCTGTGAAACAACATTGTGCAGAATGCAACATTCAGTTACTGTCTTGTTTCACTAAGTTAAGGATGTTCGGAAACATATGCCTAGTGTATAGGGTAAGTGATTTATACTCAACTGTGTAAAAGAACTCTGTGGAGAACCCATCATCGAACTAACATGTTTCACTCTATTAGTAGCATTAGAAAACAGATGCAGAGACCAATGAGAGAAGTGCAGTATCCTCCTCTCACTAAAACACCACTGTATGGAATGCAGGATTCAGTTACCATTGTTTTTCACTAAGTTAGGAATATCTGAAAACATATGCATGGCACTATATGATAAATGTTATCTACTCAACTCTGTAAGAGGTCATTGTGGGCAACCCATCATTCAAATACCAAGTGATTTTACTAAGTCAGAAGTGTTAGAAAACAGACGCGGAGACTCTTCAGCTCTATGAAGAACGCTGTGCAGGGTGTAGCATTCAGGTACCATATGTCACTAAGTAGGTAATATTTGAAAACACACGCATGGAAGTTTAAGGTAGGTGATCTATACTCAATTCTACGAAAAAAAATACTGGGGGGAGGGGAAATGATCATTCAACTAATATCTCGTTTTACTAGGTTAGAAGTGTTAGAAAACAGATACAGAGACCAATGAGAATAGTGTAGTATTCTCAGCTCTGTGAAACAACAGTGAGCGGCATGTAAGCATTCAGTTAACAACTTGTTTCTCTAAGTTAGTGATGTTTGAAAACACATGCATGGAACTATAAGGCAAGGGTTATATATTCCACTTTGAGAACACTGTGGCAAAACCATCATTCAACTAAAATCTTATTTCTCTAAGTTAGGAGTGTTAGAAAACAGATTCGGAGACCAATGAGGGACGTACAGTATCCTAGCTCTGTGAAACAACACAACGCTGAAAGCACCATTCTGTTATCATCTTATTTCACTAAGTTCAAAGGTTTGAAAACACATACATGGAGCTATATATAAGGTAAGTGTGATGGATTGAAATTTGTGAAACCACACTGAGGGGAATCCATCATTCAACTAAAATCTTGTTTCACTAAGTTAGCAGTGTTAGGAAACATATGTGGAGACTAATAAGAGGAGTGCAGTGCCTTCAGGCAAAGGAGAACACTATGCCGACTGCAGCTTTAAGTTACTATTTGTTTCACTAATTCAGTAATGCTTGAAAACACAAACATGGAAATGTAACGCAGGTATTCGATACTCAACTCGTTGAAACAAAAAGGTGTGTAACTGTACATTCAAATAACATCTTGTTTCACTATGTTGGGGGTGTTAGAAAACAGGTGCTCAGAACACTAAGGGAAGTGTAGTTTCCAGAGTGCTGTGAAACCACACTGTGCTGAATGCAACATTCAGTTACCATCTTCTTTCACAAAGAAAGGAATGTTTGAAACCAGATGCATGGAAGTATAAGGTAAATGATACATACTCAACTCTGTAAATGAACACTGTGAGGAACCCATCATTAAAGACCATCTTATTTCACTAAGTTAGTAGTTTTAGAAAACAGATGTGGAGACCAGTGAAGGGCGTGCAGGGTCCAAAGCTCTATGTAACAACACTCTGCTGAATGCACCATTCTGTTACCATATTATTTCACTAAGTTTGTGATTTTTGTAAATATAAGCTAAGTGTTATATACTCCACCTTGGAAAGAACACTGTGGGGAACCATTTGAATTCTGCATACAGATACAAAACTATACGGAAAAAAATGCAAATGATAAACTAACAACCAACTCTCGGAGATGCGGCAAAGGCAGTCCAAAGAGGAGAGTACATTGTACTCAAAGCCTATTTTAAGAAGTCAGAAAGGCACAAAGGCAGACACTTACAGCTCACTTAAAGGAACCAGGGGGAGTGCCACAAGAGCGACGCAAACCCAGGAGAAGAAGAGAAATAGTTAAAAAAAAAAAATTCAGACCGGAAAGAAAAAAGCAGAAACCAAAGAAACAATGGAACAGATCAATGAAACCAAGAGGTGGTATTTTTGCAAAAAGAAACACATTGACAAACCTCTTGCCAGTTTCTTGAAAAAGAAGAGAGCACTCCATGAGACCCAAATATGAATGCAAATGGACTTAGGACCACCGACCCCTCAGCAATACAAGAAATGACCAAGGAACGTTATGAAAAATTATGCGCCAACACACTGGACATCTTCGAGGAAAGAGACAAACTCCTAAACACACACTCACTACCAAAATTCACACGGCAAGAGAGAGAAAATCTGAACAGACCCATAGCTCCTGAAGACATTGTTTCCGTTCTCAAAATCATATCGCAACACATAAGAGCCCTGGGCCAGATGGCTGCCCTGGGAAATCCTACCCCAGTCATTGAAAACACAATGAACACCCATTCTTCTCAAGCTATTGCAAGGAACAGAAACCGAAAGAAACCTTCCGGACTCATTTGATGAAGCCAGTATCACTTGCATTCCCGAACCACACAGAGACGCCTCCAGAAAAAGAGAACTACAGGCCAATCTCCTTGATGAATACAGACGCCCAACTCCTCAACAAGATGCTTGCAAATCGAATTCAACAACGCATGAAAAGGATTATCCGCCAAGATCCAGTGGAATTCATTCCTAGCTGATAGGGCGGGTTCGATATTCGCAAATCCATCCATTGGGATCCATGACATCAACGAAAGAAAAGATAACAACCCTAGGATCCTGTCGATAGATGCACAAAAAGCATTTGACCAAATACAGCATCCCTGCTTCCTAAAGACCCTCGAGAGAGTCGGGATAGAAGGAACGTACTTGAACATCATAAAAGCCTTCTAGGAGAAGGCTTCAGCTAACATCCTCGTCCGCGGGGGACAACTGAGAGCTTTCCCCGGAGATCAGAACGCGACAGGGATGTGCACTCGACCCACGGTGGTTTCACAAGAGCTGGAAAGCCTAGCATCAGCCACGAGGCACCAAAAGGAAAGAAAGAGCATCAGAATTGGCAAAGGAGAGGTCAACCTGTCGCTTTTGGCAGACGACAAGATGCTCTACCGAGAAAACCCGACAGACTCCACCAGAAGCCTGCTAGCACTGCTCCATGAGTTCAGCAAAGTGGCAGGATACACCATCCACGTACAGAAACCTTGCCTTTTTATACAGCAAGCATGAAGCAGCAGAAAGAGAAATCAAGAAACCTATCCCCTTCACAACTGCCTCAAAAACACCAACAACCACAAAATACCTACGAATAAGCCTACCCAAGGAGATAAGAGATCCCTATGAGGAACACTAGAGAAAGCTTACCAAGGAAATTGAAGAAGACACAAAGGAACGGAAAAACATTCCATGCGGATGCAGTAGAAGAATGAATTATTTCAAATGGCATCACTCCCCAAAGCAATCTACACATTGAAAGCAACCCCAGTGCAAATGGCACCAGCATGCTTCTGCAAACTAGAACAAACTCTCCGAGAGTTTGTACGGAACCACAAAAGAGCCCGAAGAGCCAAAGTACTATTGAAGTAGAAAACCAAAACGGGAGGCAGCCCCATCCCAGACTTGAGCCTGTACGACAAACCTGTCATCATCCAGACAGTATGGTACTGCCACAAAAACAGACCCCTAGACCAGTGGACTCGAGCGGAGAACCCCGAATTGGACCCAAAGACCGACAGCCAAGCAGTCGTTGAGAAAGAAAGGGAGAGTATCCAATGGGAAAAGACAGCCTCTTTAACCGATGGTGCCGGGAGAACTGGGCAGCAACAGGCAGAAGAAGGAAGCTAGATCATTTTCTCACGCCATACACAACAATAAACTCAAAATGGAGGAGGGACCTGAAGGCGAGACCGGAAACCATCACAACCCTCGAGGAGACGGCAGGAAACAACCTCCTTGACCTCCACCACAGCAATTTCTGACCTGACACATCCCCAAGAGCAAAGGAATCAAGAGCCAAAGGAACCTAGTGGGGCCTGATCACGTTGAAGAGCTTCAGCGCGGCCAAGCAGACAATCCATCAAACTAATAGGCAACCGACGGAAGGGGAATCTATAGTTGCCAAGGTCACACCAGATTCAGGGTTGATATCCAAAGTCGTTAAGGAACTCGCCAAACTGCACATCCGAAAGACAAACGACCCAGGGAAGAAATGGGCAGAATGTATGAACAGACACTTCTCCAAAGAAGACATCCAGGTGGCCAACAGACACATGAAACGATGCTCAGCATCCCACCTCGTCAGGGAAATCCAAGTCAAACCCACACGGAGACGCCACGTCACTCCAGCGAGGCTGGCTCCAATGAGCAAATCAGAGACGTCTAGATGCTGGCGAGGAGGTGGAGACACGGGCACCGTCCTACACTGTTGGTGGGAATGGAATCTGCTGCAGCCCCTCGGGAAAAGAGTGTGGAGGTTCCTCAAACATTGAGCAACACAACTCCCCGAGGAGCCAGCAATAGCGCTGCTAGGAATTGACCCAAGGGATGCAGGAGTGCCGATGAACAGGAGCACATGGACCCCAAGGTTCAGAGCAGCACTCTCAGCAACAGCCTAAAACACGGAAAGAGCCTCAGTGTCCATCAACGGACGAATGGATCAAGAAGATGTGGTAGAGTTGCACAATGGAATACTACATGGCAACGAGAAAGAATGAAACCTGGCCATGTGTCGCGGCAGGGATGGACCTGGAGGGGGTGATGGTGAGCGAAACAAGCCAGGCAGAGAAGGACAAATATCCTATGTGTGCACCTAGAGAAGGACTAGGAGGAACTTGACGGAGGCCCCCGGGGGTGGGGGAGGTAGAAGAAACGGGGTAATAGTGGGCGGCGGAGAGGGAGAGAGGCAACCCATGAGAGACTCTTGAATGCTGAGCACAAATTGAGGACTGACGGGTGTGGGCGGAGACGGGGAGATGGGCATGGAGGAGGGCACCTGTGGGGATGAGCACTGGGGGTTTTATGGAAACCAACTTGACAATAAACTATTGGTAAAAAGAAAAATGAAAAAAAGATGCCCTCTGTGAAGAGAAGTGTCAGGGATACCATACACTGCCAGAGCACATGGCTGATTTTTCTCAGAGTAATGTATCATTTGATAAATCAAAAGAAAAATCTCTTTTCTTTCAGTTACATTGCGCTCACGTGAACATATTCAGAGGCTGTGTTCCATAGACACTGAGTGTCTATTTCATTGATGAAACTGTTAGGATCAGAAGCACTTCAGTTATACTAAAAGACGCCAACAAACGGTTCAAAAGAAAAGAAAAGAAAAGAAAAGTATACCGAAACAAATGCAAACGCGAAGATAACAATCCAAGCTCTCTGAGATGCGGCTAAGGCAGTCCTGAGAGGAGAGTACATGGTACTCCAGGTCTATTTTAAGAAGTCAGCAGAAGCACAAGTGCAGAGTCGAACAGCTCCCCTAAAGGAACCAGGGGGAGCGCCACAAGAGCACCCCAAACCCAGGAGGAGAAGAGAAATAGTAAAAAAAAAAAAAAATCAGAGCGGAAGGAAACAAAACAGAAACCAAAGAAACAGTGGAACAGATCACTGAACCCAAGAGGCGGTATTTTTGCAAAAAAGAAACACATTGACAAACCTCTTGCCAGGCTCTTGTAAAAGAAGAGTGCACTGCAAGAGAGGCAATCATGAATGCAAATGGACTTAGGACCACTGACCCCTCAGCAATACAAGAAATGACCAAGGAACGTTATGAAAAATTATGCGCCAACACACTGGACATCTTCGAGGAAAGAGACAAACTCCTAAACACACACTCACTACCAAAATTCACACGGCAAGAGAGAGAAAATCTGAACAGACCCATAGCTCCTGAAGACATTGCTTCCGTTCTCAAAATCATATCGCAACACACAAGAGCCCTGGGCCAGATGGCTGCCCTGGGAAATCCTACCCCAGTCATTGAAAACACAATGAACACCCATTCTTCTCAAGCTATTGCAAGGAACAGAAACCGAAAGAAACCTTCAGGAGTCATTTGATGAAGCCAGTATCACTTGGATTCCCGAACCGCACAGAGACCCTTCGAAAAAAAGAGAATTACAGGCCAATATCCTTGATGAATCCAGATGCAAAAATCCTCAACAAGATGCTTGCAAATCGAATTCAACAACAAATGAAAAGAATTATCCACTAAGGTGAGGTGGAATTCAATCCTAGCTTATAGGGCTGGTTCAATATTCGCAAATCAATCAACGGGATCCTTCGCATCCAGAAAAGAAATGATAAAAACCATATGATCCTGTTGATAGATGAGGTAAAATTATTTGACCTAATATAGCATCCTTCTTAATAAAGACCCTCACGAAATTCGGGGTAGAAGGTACTTACTCATTATAAAAGCCATCTATGAGAATCCTTCAGCTAACATCATCCTAACCTGGGAAAAACTGAGAGCTTTACCGCTGAGCACAGGAACACGACAGGGATTTCCAGTTCCACCACGGTGGTTTACCATAGTGCTGGATTTCTTAGCATCAGCCATCAGACACCAAAAGGAAACCAGCGGTATCAGAATTGGCAAGGAAGAAGTCAAATTTCACTCTTCTCAGATGACATGATACTCTACTTTTTAAACCTGACAGACTCCCCCAGAAGCTTACTAGAACTGATCCAAGAATTCCGCCAAGTTGCAGGGTACAAAATCAATGTACAAAATGGTTGCATTTGTATACACCAATAATGAAGCACCATACAGAGAATTCAAGAAATTGATCCAATTCACAATTGCACAAAAAAACATAATATACCTTTGAATAAACCTAACCAAGGATTCAAGAGATCTCTATGATGAAAACTATAGAAAACTTATGAAGGAAATTGATTAAGACACAAAGTAATTGAAAAATATTCCATGCTCATGGATAGTAAGAATAAATATAGTTAAAATGTCATTACTATCCAAAGTAATCTACACATTCCAAATTGCATCAGCAAACTTTTCAAAACTAGAACAAACTGTCCTAAAATTTGTATGGAACCACAAAGACCCTGAGTAGCCAACGTAATACTGAAAATTAAAACCAAAGCGAGAGGTACCACCATCACAGACTTTAGCCTCTACTACAAAGCTGTCATCATCAAGACAGTGGCACAAATATAGACACATAGACCAATGGAATCGAATTGAAAACTCAGAGCTGGTCCCAAAGTTATACAGCCAACTAATCTTTGACAAAGAAATAAAGAGTATCCAATGGAAAAAGACAGCCTCTTTAACAGATAGTGCTGGGAGAACTGGACAGCAACATGCAGAAGAATGAAACTAGATCATTTTCTTACCCCATACACAAAAATAAACTCAAAATGGATGAAGGACCTGAACGGGAGACAAGAAACTATCAACACCCTAGAGGAGAAAGCAGGAAACAACCTCCTTGATCTCCACCGCAGCAACTTCTTCCTTGACACATCCCCAGAAGCAAGGGAATCAAGAGAAAAAAATAAACGATTGGGACCTCATCAAGATTAAAAGCTTCTGCACGGCAAAGGAAACAACCCCCAACACTAATAGGCAACAAACGGAATGGGAAAAGATAGTTGCAAATGACATATCAGATAGAGGGTTAATATCGAAAATCGTTAAGGAAGTCACCAAACTCCACACCCGAAAAAGAAAACCCAGTGAAGAAATGGGCAGAAGATATGAACAGACACTTCTCCAAAGAGGACATCCAGATGGCCAACAGACACATGAAATGATGCTCAGCATCCCTCTTCATCAGGGAAATCCAAGTCGAAACCACACTGAGATACTACCTCACACCAGCAAGAGTGGCTCCAATGAGCAAATCAGAGAAGTCTAGATGCTGGCGAGGATGTGGAGAAACGGGCACCGTCCTACACTGTTGGTAGGAATGTAAACTGGTGCAGCCCCTCTGGAAAACAGTGTGGAGGTTCCTCAGGAAACTAACAATAGAACTCCCCTATGACCCAGCAATAG
>NW_024083211.1:0-22271 GCF_003009895.1 Hyaena hyaena | reverse complement strand
CATGGAAGACATCAGAGAAACTATTGCTACAAAGACTATGGAGCTTAAAAATAGTTGTGATGAATTAAAAATTGCTATAAATGAGGTACATAATAAAATGGAGGCATCCAATACACAGACTGAAGAGGCAGAGAGGAGAATAGGTGAATTAGAAGGCACAATTGTAGAAAAAGAGGAAGCCTAGAAAAAGAGAGTTAAACTGATTCAGGAACACAACACGAAAGGAGAGTTCTAGAGCTAAGTGATACAATCAACAGAACAATATCCATATCATAGGAATTCCATAAGAGGAAGAAAGAGGGAAAGGTGCTGAAGGAGTCCTTGAACAAATTATAGTTGAGAACTTCCCCAATCTGGGGAAGGAAACAGACATTGAAATCCAAGAGGCACAGAGAACTCCACTCAGATGTAACTTGAGGTGATCTTCTGTATGACATATCATAGTGAAACTAGTAAAATATAAGGACAAAGAGAGAATTCTGAAAGTAGCGAGGGATAAAAGGACCTTAACATACAAAGGGAAACTTATTAGAGTGGTTATAGACCTATCTACTGAAACTTGGCAGGCCAGAAAGGAATGGCAGGAAATCTTCAATGTGATGAACAGAAAAAAAAATATGCACCAAGAATCCTCTATCCAGTAAGCCTGTCATTCAGAATAGAAGGAGAGATAAAAGTTTTCTTTTATCCACTGATGAATGGATCAAGAAGATGTGGTATATTTATACAATGGAATACTATATGGCAATGAGAAAGAATGAAATCTGGCCATGTGTAGCAACATGGATGGACCTTGAGGGTGTTATGTTGAGCAAAATAAGTCAGGCAGAAAAGGACAGATACCATATATTTGCACGTATAGGAGGATTAGGAGGAACTTAACTGAGGTCCATGGGGGAGAAGAAGGGGAAAAATAGTTGGGGAGAGGGAGGAAGGAAAACCATGAGAGACTCTTGAATGCAGAGAACAACCTGAGGGCTGATGGGGGTGGAGGAGTGGGGAAGGGTGATGATGGGCACAGAGGAGAGTATTTATTGGGATGAGCACTGGGTGTTATGTGGAAACCAACCTGACAATAAACTATTTAAGAAAAATAAGGCAAAAAAAAAAAAAGATGTCTGACTTTATTTAAAATGCAGATGTCTGAACAAAGCCATCCGCTTCAGAGAGAATCAGAGTTGTTCTTATAAACATGCTGCTCCACTGTCCTACTTGCAATCAAATCACTGATAAGAGAACAAGGAAGTTGAAAATAACCATGAGAAAAGAACTTGAAGTTACAAACTGTGGGGTTTTAGGGTTGGTCTGAGAGGGCAGAGAGACATACCGAAATGGTCTAGATAAGAAGCATCCAAAGGCATTAGCTAATAAGTAGAATGAGTGGTTTAGATTTCTGAAATGAAATACTAATACTATGCAGCCATAAAATAAATAGGTAATGAGAAGAGGATATTTTTCTCCCAACACTGTTCAATTTGAAACTGGGATATCAACAGTATGGGGAGCATGATCCCGATAAAGTCAAAACAAAATAAAAAGCTATCTGTGATTACTTATGGGAGGTAGGATTATGGGATACTACAATATTTGTTCACCGCTACATCTGAAATAAGCACTTCGTAAATTACTTTCATCTTCTATCCAGCTTCTTTCATTTTCCATGATAAAGAACTACCTTTGCACCAAAAAAAAAAAAAAAAAAAAAAAAAAGACTACTTAAAAACGTACTTGTTTCTGAAATGAGACGATAGTGGTAGATGATAGAAAATGGATGGCTCAGTGAATGGCTCAATGATTTATAGCTGCTAGATAATTCTTCCCCCTCCGAGGTGTACATCTAGATCAAGGGGGATTACAAGGGAAGAATCAAGGAGATTTTCTTAATCCATCCAACAGCTTCTGATCTTGAAGACTGTATGGACAAGTCTCCATTAGCACAGCACCAGAGAGCAGTAGAGAGAGCATATTCAGGCTGAGATCATATGGATAACGGAGTTGTTATGCCTAGGGAATTATCTTCCCAATTATCACCTTAAAGCGGCAAGTCAATTATTTTTCAGGTATAGAACACACAATAGCATCATAGCTAACCCTATCAAGCCAAGGAGACTTCTCAAGTGAGAGAAGTTCTCAACCTCTAGTTGGAATATTCCACTGGACTCTGTGCCTTTGTAAAGCTGTAGCCCTGGGAAAGGAATTCGTTGTTGTTGTTGTTGTTGTTGTTTTTTAAAGGTTTTATTTATTTCTGAGAGAGAGAGAGAGAGGCATCATGAGCAGGTTAGGGTCAGAGAGAGAGGGAGACAAAGAATCTGAAAGTAGGCTCCAGGCTCTGAACTACCTGTCAGCACAGAGCCCTACGTGGGGCTCAAACCTGTGAGATCATGACCTGAGCCAAAGTCGGACGCTTAACCGACTAAGCCACCCAGGCGCCCCATCTTGAGAATTCCTTGGGGCGCCTGGGTGGCTCAGTCGGTTAAGCGTCCGACTTTCGCTTAGGTCCTGATCTCGCGGTTCGTGGGTTCGAGCCCCGCATCGGGCTCTGTGCTGACAGCTAGTGCAGAGCCTGGAGCCTGTTTCAGATTCTGTGCCTCCCTCTCTCTCTGATCCTCCCCTGCTCGTGCTGTCTCTATCTCTCTCTCAAAAATAAATAAAAATATTTTTAAAAAAGAGTCTGGGTCTCTGCCATTGAATAACTGCCTGCTAATATTGTTTATGGAAGTTACTCTTACCGTAAAGGAGAGCTCGAGCCTGGTGGTCTTCATTATTCCACCCAGGAGAATAGGCTGTGCACCTCAATGCATCATGGGTGGTCCAGCATGCCTGTACTCACTCCATCAGGCTACTTCCAACATCTCTAGGTGAGTTTTATACTCCTCATGGTCTTTTGTAGATTATTTGAACCCCGGGCAGCCCTGTCAGGAGAGTGGGGCCTCTTCTTCTACTTTTTCTGCATCTCCAGACCCTCCTTTGTTCATGGGCATTACACCTTGTTTAATGCCCACAGTTTGTCTTGACAATCCAGCCTCTCTCTTCAGCTCTCTATTGTAAAATCAGCTAATTAACAACCTTAATTCCATCTGCAAACTTAGTTACCTTTGGCCAGGTAATCTTACATATGTACAAATTCCACAGATTAGCACACAGATGTCCTTGGGGATCTCATTCTGCCTACCACACATGTCAGTTCACACATTCATAACTCTCAGGAAACTCCAAGCAGAACAAATAGGAAGAAAAGCATACCTGGGAACAAAAATCACACCTAGACATCAAATACTGAAATATAATAATTTCTTTAAGTGTTAGAAGCAGCCACGGGAGTGAGGGGCAGGATACATTTTGTATACGGAAACAACCAAGAAAAATGTGAGCAGAATTTTAATCAGAAAAAATATTAGAGAATAGAAGACAATGGAAATGTACTAAAAGAAAAGCAAACTAGAATTTTCTATCAAGTGAAAATACCACCCAAAAATAAAGGCCAAATGCTTTTTGTATTCGGAGAAGACAACTAAATCATTTTTAATGAACTTGCACCACAAGAAATATTTTTTTAAAAATATTATTTGGCTGAAAAGAAAGTAATAGCAGATAGCAACTTGGTGATGCAAGAAGGAATAGAAAACAACATAAAGAGCAAATAGGTCAGTAAATATCAAGAAAATTTAAAAAATATTCTTAATATATGATTTCAGAAATTGAAAAACTACTGATTCTTCAAATTAAAAATAATATAGTAGCATAATACGTGGTTTAAAGAATATTTAAAAATAAAATATCTGACAAAATGTTTCCATAAATAATCCGGGGAGTGAATGGAGCATACATTTGTAACATTCTTAAGCGGCAAAGAAGACTATTTTGTAGATGTTGATAAATCAAAGATGGCTATTTTAATCTTTAGAATCACTGCTAAAAATAATTAACAGAAGTATAATTTTAAAAGCCCAGAGGGACCATAAAAAGTATACTGAAAATACTCAATCCTCAAAGAAAAATGGAGACAAAGGAAGAAACAGAAAAACACAAAGTAGATGGGACTTAGAGAACTCAGAGAGATGACAGACTTAAGTGCATAAATATGTAAATAATGTGATACATGGAGTAAAGCGTCAAATTAAAAGACATTGTCAGAAGGATAAAAATATAAGACCTCAAACTATACTTCAAGAATGAACAAAAATATTGAACACTGAAAAAAAGGAAGGTAACTGGTATACCATACAGACATTAACAATAAGAAAACTGGTATAACAATCTGAATATTAGAAGCGTACTTGAAAATGAGGAGCATTATCAGAGACAATGAAAGACATTTCATAATGATAAAGAAATCAACTGGAAAACAGAACAATCCTAAATGCAGGTATAACTGGTACAAATGCTCCCAAACATATGCAGTAGAAATAGAGAAAACTAAAGAGAGAAAGAGAGAAATCCACAAAGTTTAAGACTGGAACTCACCACCCACAAGAATGTATAAAACAGGAAGAAAGTAGATTTATCATAAAACTTGAACAACACTATCAACCAACTGATATCACTGACATTTAAAAAGCACCACATCTAATGACAGCAGAACAGACATTCTCCAGTATACAAGGAACATTCCTGAAAATCGATAAATTTTTTGCATTAAAAAAAGTCTAAGTACATTTCAAAGAATAGAAATTATGCAGACTATACTTAGAAGTTAGAAATAAATAAGAAAAAGGTATTTTGAAAATCTACAAATATTTGGAAATTAAGCAACAATTGTAAACTAGTATGAGTCAAAAAAGAAATCACAAGTAAACTAGAAAATATTTTCAGCTGAATGAAAATAAAAACATAACCTATCAAAATTTGTAGGTTATAGGTAATGTACAGGAAAATACACGCTCCCATAGGAAAATATATTCATTTAAAATGAATGTATTATAAAAGAAGAAATTTGTAGAATCAGTAATCCCTGTGTCATTCTTTAAAAATCTCGAAAAAGAATGGGTGAAATAGGTAAGTAATAGGGATTAAAGAATACACTTGTTATGAACACTGGGTGATTACTGAATTGTTGAATCACTACTGTACACCTGAAACTAATAAAACACTGAATATTAACTGTGTTGGAATTAAAATTAAAAAATAATAAAGCCCCCAACTAATCTTTAAAAAATCTCAAACAAATTAATAATTAAACCCAAAATAAATGGAAAAAAGGAAATAATAAAAATAGAAATAAACTAGAAAACTAATTAGACAATATAAAAGAGTCAAAATTTGTTATTTACAACGGCTAATAAAAATTACAGATTCTCATTAGAACAAATCATGAAAGAAATGTTAATTATCAATGTCAGAAATTAAAGAGGGGACAACAATATAGAACAAATTATTAAAAATAACAATAGGGGGCACCTGTGGGGCTCAGTTGGTTAAGCATCTGACTTCAGCTCAGGTCATGATCTTGCAGTCTGTGAGTTTGAGCCCCGCATCAGGCTCTGTGCTGTCAGCTCAGAGCCTGGAGGCTGCTTCAGTTTCTGTGTCTCCCTCTCTCTCTGCCCCTTCCCCATTCATGCTCTGTCTCTCTCTGTCTCAAAAATGAATAAATGGTAAAAAATATATATATATATGATAAAATGTTTCATAACTTAGATGAAATGAAAAACTTGTCTTAAAAAACAAAACTTACAAAAACTATTAGTTTGCTAGGGCTTTGCCATAAAAAAATACCACAGACTAGATGGCTTGATCAATAGAAATTTATTTCCTCCCAATATGGAGGTTGAAACGCAAGATCAAGGTGATAGGATAGCTTAGTTTGTTGTGAGACATGTCTGCTTGGCTTGCAGATGGTGAATTTCTGGCTATGTCCATACATAGTCTTTTTTCTGTACATATGTATCCTTGGTATCTTTTCCTCCTATAGGAAGAGATACCAGTCCTATAGGATTAAGGAATCACCCTTATGACCTCATTTAACTTTAATTACCTCTTTAAAGACACTGGCCTCAGAAACAGTCACACTGGGGGTAAGAACTTCAACATATGAATTATGAGGAGACATAATTCAAGAAAGAGAAAATCTCAGTTGCCTTATAACTATTAAAGACTGTCCATTTTCAATTTTAAAATGTTCTGTTCCTTGATAGGCATGTATGTTGCATAGAATTGTACAATTACTATCTTTACATGTCACTACATGTAAATTATAGCTAAAATCATGACTGTTTGAGAGGTCCCAATTTCTATTATCCCTAAGGTTAAATCTACACCTATCCTTATTCAGTGTGGTGCCCAAAGACAACACAGTTAGCTTTTATGCTTAAATTACTGCCTGTTGGATTTCTTTCCTTCCCACATGAAAAGGTATATATTCAAATCCAGAGAACCATTACTTTCTTCTTCTATTGTGTTGCCCTCCCTCCAGATTTGGAGAAATGTATATGATATGTTTTACCTCTGGTGTGTCTCTTCTTGATTATAAGTACCTCTTACCAACAAGTCAAAGCCAGAAATGTGGTCATTCCTCTCTTCCCCAACATTTAATCCATCCCCAAGACTTACAACCCTACTTCCTAAATGTCTCGCTAAGTCATCAAAATGTACCAATTTTGAGGATATATCAAGTACTCTTATTACTTAATTTGAGAGACATAATTTTCAGGTAGCAGGATTTATTCCATATCCAATAAATTTCCTGTGGATTACTTCCCTGTTCACATTAAGTTTCCCTGGTTGCTCTTTGTCCTGTGGATTCCCCAGCCAATTGATGTGAAAATCCTGGAATCTATGAGGCTAAGATGGGAGCATTTTCTATTTCCAGAAGCATCAAATGACCTACCTTGCAATTGTACTATGTTCATTTATTACTTTGACTCACTGAAAAGACACAATTTTCACGTCTGGGCATAGAAACATCAACTACAATAATTAAATTTGATTATACTGAGAAGATTAACATTTCAATCCTTAGCTAGAAGATGAGATGAAAGGTAAGGGGCTTGATCGGGTGAGGAAGCCAGCTTTCAAAATTTGTACAACCTGCACACAAGATAAATTCAGCAAACATTACTATATGATGACTGTACCAATGCTACAAAATGTAAGCACTCATAGTTTTTGGTCCTGGAATAGTCAGCCTTACAATAGACAGACACAAAATAACACCATAAATTACCATAAATGGCATGACATGTATTCAAATACTTAATACTTGTTTGTTCAGGATACGGCACTGCAGAGGTAAATTGGGGTGTGGTAAATAGCATGAGCTCTGGAAACAGATGACTTCAGTTTACAGTCCCATTCTACTCCTATGAAACAGTGGAACTTTAGATATGTGACTTAAGCTTGGGACTTTAATTTCCCATCTGTCACAAGAGCTGTGGACCTGAGAGGATTGAGTTATATACGTATGTTATATATTTTTATATGTACATAGAACATATTTAAAATGGTAACTGAAACATTGCAAGTACAACATAATTTTTAGATAGGTGGGTAGGTAGTAGATAATTTTTCTAAGGAAATGTTAAATTTTCATAATATTTATATTTTAATTTTCTATAGAATTTTCCCTTACCCTTTGTGGGATAAGGATCTGTGAAGATCTCACAAAGGGCAACCATGTCAAGAGGGTTCCAAAGTAAGAACTAACAGTCAGTCAGGTAGAGAGGATGGGAGGAAGAGAGATACGATCTGAGGGAGCAGCATCTCCTGGAGAGTTCTGAGAATGCTAGTGTTGCCTGCATCTGGGACACAGATCTGGGGACAAAGAAGAGAGTAGCAGTAGCTGATGCCAGAGAGGGAGATTAAAATCAGCTCATCAGATCACAGAGGTAATTGTTTCCCATGCTGAAAAATGTGCACATTATCCTACATTATCCTAAAGGGCAAGGGGAATCCCTGAAGCACTTTAAAGTTTGGGCTCATAATTGTACTTTAGTAAAATCATTCTGATGGGGAATGGACTGAAGAAACATTAGAGAGGATAATCCTGAATTATTTTTTTCTTGAGTTCTACTGTAAGGAGACAGTAGTACTAAGAAAGAGCTTTATTTGTCTTTCAGATGTTGTTTCCTGGATAAAAAGGAAGAACATGATTTGCTGTCCTTCTCTCTGCTTGTCTGAAGCCCTCCCCATCCTCCAGCCCTCCCATCTTGACCACCTACCCAAAAACACTGAAAAAATCTGATGTAACCAACTGATCAACCGTCTAAGCCAGAGACTGAGAGGAAGAAAGGCAGCCCTGTGGACAGTGGTATGGAGGGTATAGAACCAAAGCACCTCAGGATGGAAAGAAAGAGTGAAGGGCCCAGACAGGAAGATGGAGTATTGGAAACAAATCACTCAAAGGGGGGAAAATGTTTTGTAGCATCTTCTGGGTACATGTGTGTGATTGATAGTCTGAAAGGAATGGGCCCATATTTTTCCCTTCCAAATATTAGGAAGAAAGCTAATGGATTATTGATTTTGAACATAAATATTTAACATCACTGTGACCAGTGCTCTGAAGAAAACTAACATGCATATTTGGGGACCCATTATGAAAACAACTGTGTCCTGGGGTATTGAGGGAAGGCTTCGTCCAAAAAGTGGCCATGAAACAAGTTCTCAAAGTTGAAGTTATCGGGAAAAGAATGTGGGGAAGGTGGTCATAGACAGAAACAACAACATGTATAAAGGGGTTGATTTTGGAAGGGGCTTGATATTCAACGGTTTCCTGAACACTGGAGTGACAAGAACATGGTAAGTAAGAAGGACAGTGGCACATGTGAGGATGGAGAAGTAATGTTTGGGAGGGTGTGAAGTCACAACCTTCTAATAAAGAGACTATGGGATGCAAGCATTTGGGTATAAGATTATTAAATTCAAAGGAATCACTGCCTATTTTTGACCACTTTCCATGTATTCTAGATGGAGTACAATTATTGTTTAGTTTCTGTGAACATCAAAGGCTATACATACAGCAAGAGAAGAATGGGGTAAGACCCCATCTTTCTCCATAGCTCTGTTTCTAAGCAGAAATTTTATTTCTATTGCTAAAGAATCTCTGTACTAGGTAGGGAGATTAACAAGCAGTGCAGCAGAAATGCGAGAGTCATTACTGCTGATTAAATGATAATTTTCTAGAGCGACATTATGCATCAGAAAAGAAAATAATGAGGATCACTTGAATTTATGGACCTGTGGCAGCTGGGAGAAGTTCTCTCATCTGCTAGTGAACAGCTTCTATGCCAAGTATTTGAAGGGATTATATAGATGCCTGCGATAGGCACAGTCTTAGAAGTTAAAAAGTGGGCACCTTGGCAAGGAAGCTCACATCATTGCTATCAGCCTGCTGGTAGTAATAAATAACACTGGTAAAGACAATAAAAAGCATTTGCATATATATTCTAGTCTATCAATTACTTTGAGTCAAGATGGGGGAAAAAGAAGACAGAGCTGAGTGCATAGAATGGAGTAAAGAGGAAGGCTTAGCTTGACATATGGAAAGCAGTGGAAATCAGAGTTCAAGGAAGTTGAGTTTGACACAGAGAGTGTCAGTCATTATCCAGTGCGTTATTTTGCTAGAACCGCCATAATGAAACGCCACCAATAGGGCAGCTTAAACAAAAGAAATTTATGCTTTTACTTTATGTGTATCAACTCACCCCCTTGTAGATTTACTTGGCTTGAAGCTCCTTTTCAGCTTCCAGGAACCTTTCCCCAGCCCTCCATCCTGTCAGTTTTCTTTCCAACAGGTGGCCACAGGTATGATCAATTACTAAATTACTTATTTGCATAAAACCTCATATGGGAAGTCTGTCTTCCCCACTTACACTACTTAACCTATCTAGGCATATGTTTCCTCAGCTGGGCATTGGGACTCATCATAGTACGCAGCCCATACATATATAGTTAAATGAGTGGATGCAAATAAAGTACTTTGCACAATTCCTGGCACAAAGTAACATTCAGTATATGCCAATTTTTATTGTTAGGAGGAACAAAAAGAGGTAAAATCTACATAACACATGAAGAAATCACTTGAAAGTGGGATAAAGGTAAAAATCAGGACATCTTCTTAATGATTGATTCAGCAAACATTTAGTGATTAGCTCCCCTCTTGCTCTCAAATGTCATTTTGGTTTAGATACGGGTTTCCTTCAAAACGTCTTCAAGGAAATTGGTGGAAGCACATTGATCACAAAAGAGCATTGGTTAAAAGTGCTGGTGTGGTCCTGGAGATCAAATGTGCCTGGGTGACTCAGGTGGTTTAACATCCATCTTTGGCTCAGGTTATGATCTCATGGTTCATGAATTCGAGCCTCATGTCAGGCTTTGTGCTGTCGGCTCAGAGCCTGGAGCCCGCTTCGGACTCTGTGTCTCCGTCTCTCTCTGCCCCTCCCCTGCTTGTGCTGTGTCTTTCTATCTCTCTCAAGAAGAAATAAACATTAAAATTCTTTAAAGTTCCCCTTTCAGCTTACTCTGTCATCTTTGTGCATGTCCATATGGTCAAAGTGTACATATTTAATATGTGAAAGATTATGATGGAAAGCAACTCTCTCTTAAAGAAGGGGTCCAGAGGAGAATCACTCAAATATTGGTACTCTCTAAAATCATCCAGACCAACAAGATTCATTACATAAAATGCTATTTTTGATATTAATAGTATAGTTATCCTACCCTCTCTGTCAGATAATGGTAAATTATCAAAGTCCTAACTCTTAAAAATATCAGCTCAATTTCTTACTTATTTACAAAGGATTACTTGACTCATCTAGTGGGTTCATTAATGCTTGTAATTCTATCACAAAACTCTTTCCACAATAGTAAATGTTCCCATTTGCCAGTGTGATAGATTTCATGTCTGGAAGATATGATGGTATAACTCTCAGGAAAAAAAAGTTGATACAAAATTGGCATGTTGTGGGAACTCAGTATTTATTTGTTGAATTAATGAAACAGAAATAGCTCTTAGAGCAACTCTGCAGGTTAATGGTCATTTCCCCATTTTACAAATGCAGGAGTTCACATTGGTAAAGTGTACCAATAGGGGAAATGAAGCCCAGGTCTTCCTGATACAGATGCCACCCCGAGCCTGGTCAACTCACTTGCATGGAATGATAAGCACGGTGGAAGGAGCTTGGAGGAGTCTGGGCTCAGCATACCTGCTCTGTGCTGCCCATCAGTGGCACTTGCCACAGAGCACAGTATGTATCTCTTTCCTGCCTGTAACCCTCACCAGACTGCATGAGTCACTTCTGTCCAAGCACTAGCTTGGGACTTACCAAGTGTTTGGTAAATTTTGTTGTGTGGTGAGAAGCAATAAAAGCTTTGTGGCTATTGAAAGAAAAATAGTAAGATTACATATAGTACGTGGAGCCAAAGAGTAATTGTGACTTCACACATGTTTTAAAATGTGAATATCCACCTTATGGATCTAATGCACAACAAATATGTTTTGGGTCACAGAATATATGCCTTTTATTTGATGGCTTATCATTTGTCCCCAAAACTTTAGAGTGCTGCTCACCTTATACAAAATTAAACCCTCCCACTCATTCATTTCTTCAATAATATCATCCCTTTCTTCACTTCAGGGTGTCTCTGGGGTTCCCCCAGGATTTTACCCCTCTCCTATGTCCCTTTACTTCTCCATCTTCCAACTTCCCACGAGAACTCACAACCGCGCCCATAGCATCAGCTGCTGATACAGTGAACATCACCCTAGAGGCTCAGATTCCCTGTACTCCTGAAGGACTTATTCTTCCAGCTTCTGGCAGGGCTGGCAGCCAGTAAACCTGAGCTTCAGAGCCCCCAGTGTGGTCAGTGGAAACCTGTTTTGAGTCTACATTGCACACATGTTCTCCGACCACCCTACCCTTGTGGCCTACTTTTCTCACACAGGTGTTGATCTTAGGACACTCCTAATAAAACTCCTGCACATGAATTTCCATCTGACAGTCCACTTCTGGAGAGCCTCTGAGAACTAATTGATTTACAGTTGAGTCTCCTTTGACAAGCCCCAGAATCATCTACCTGCCTATTGACCGTCTTTCATCTAGGGTCCCTTAATCACCTGAGACTCTACCTTCCTTCCCAAACTGAACTCATTTCGTTTTCTACATCTTTAGACTCTGATATTCCCTTGAATTATCCTTCTTAAGGAATTTCACCACCAGTATTTAAGCCTCCCAAGCCAGAGTTGGTGCATTAGTTACCTATTGCTGCATAACAACATCGCCACCAATTTAGCAGCTGAAAACAGCATGCACTTATTACCTCACAGTTTCTGTGTCTCAGGAGTAGCAGCAACAGCTGAGTCCTCTGCCAAGCTACATCCAGGGTGTTGGCCAGAGACAGAACACCATCAGAGTGGAAGGATTCACTTCCAAGCTCATGTAGTCATTGCAAGAGTTCAGTTCTTTACAGGCTGCAGGAATGGTGGGCCTCAGTTTTTTAGTGGCTGTTGGCAAGAAACTCAATTGATCTCAGTTCGTCTCCATAGGCAGCTCATAATATAACAGTTTGCTTCTTAAAAGTCATCAGGGGCAAGAGAGTTCTAGCAAGACAAGTATTACAATCCTATGTAACACCTATGTAACATAATCACAGAAGTGACATGCCATTACCCTTGCCATATAGATGGCTAGATGCAAGTCACAGGTGCTGGCCTTGGTCATGAGGAGTGGCCCACAGAAAGGTGTGACACCAGAAGGCAAAATCATGTGGCCACCTTAGGATATGTCCTTGACTTGGGCCATATTCTGTTTATTTTAGCCTCACCTAAAGGCACTCTTTATCAATAAAAATAAATACCTTCTGTGATGCTTATGGTTCTTGCCTTTCTGGGATATTTGACCTAAAGTTCAGAAGGAAAGTAAGAAATCCAGAAATCTTCTCAAGTTAGGAATGAATTTTAGGAGGAGTGGGAGAAAATGTGAACAGAAATGGCCCTACTCTCTCTTATCCAGAGCAACACTGCAGCAATGCGACCTAGTAGAGTGTGCATGGCAACAGGAGAGCTCTCTTCAAATTATCCAAAGCATTTACACCATAACATGGGTTACTCACAACATAAAAAAGGAATTCTCAGTTTCTGCAGCTCCTTCCAATTCTGTCAAGCCACGTGTTGTCTTGTCCAAAAGCCTTCCAGAATATGACACCTATAAATCCGTGACCCCATTCTCATTTTGGTATCTACTAGCCATCATTCTCAGGTTTCTTTTGCCGAGCTGGCTTGAAAAGATGTCACCATCATTCTCCCTGATCTATCAGAGTCACATTCTGAGTGACAGGTATGGTAAAGTTCTGAATAACAAGACCTTTGGGACAGAAAAAAAAAATGGCTTCTTCTCGATTAGGACCATGTATTGCCTGACAAGTTCCTTAAGTTGTATAAGCTTCAGTTTCCTCAGCAGCAAAATGGAGCTATAATAGCACCTTTGAATTATAAATGGGATTGTTTCCTTAATTTCTCTTTCTGCTGCTTTATTAGTAGTATATAGAAATGTCTATTAATCTATCCTGTGACTTTGCTGAATTCATTTATCAGTTTGAGCAGTTTGGGGGTGGAGTCTGTAGGGTTTTCTATATATAGTATCATGTAACCTGTAAATAGTGAAAGTTTTACTTCTTTAATAGTTTAAATGCTTTTTATTTCCTTTTCTTGACTATTGTGGCTAAGATTTCCAGTACTCTGTTCAATAAACATGGTAAGACTGGACATTCTTGTCTCGTTCCTGATCTCAAAGGAAAAGCTTACAGTTTTTCACCATTGAGTATGAGGTGAGCTATGGTTTTTCATAGATGGCCTTTATTACATTGGTGTATGTTCCCTCTAAATCTACTCTGTTGAAAGTTTTTATCATGAATGGATGAGGTAGATTGCTGAATGCTTTTTCTGCATGTATTCAAATCTTGCCATTTATGACAACATGAATGGATCTAGAGGGCATCATGCTAAGTGAAATAAATCAGTCAGAGAAAGATAAATGCTATATGATTTCACTCATGTGGAATTTAAGAAACAAAACAAAGAAAAAAGGGAAACAAAAAAACAGACCCTTAACTATAGAAAACAAACTGGTGATTTTCAGAGGAGAGGTGGGTGAAGGGCTGGGTAAAATAGGTGAGGGGGGTTAAGAGTACACATACCACAATGAGCCCTGAGTGCTCTATAGTATTGTTGCAGCATTATATTGTACACACCTGAAACTAACATAACACTCCATGCTAATTATACTTGAATAAAATAATGATAATAGCCCTTTCTCAGTAGAGAGAGTTGAATGAGGCCTAAGTAAACAAACCATTTAGCATAGTGCTCAGCATACGACAGAACTTCACAAATGTCAGTGCCTAACATTAATACTATCATTATTGCCAATAACAAGACTGGTTGCCAGACCGATAAAATTTCAAGGAACATCAGGGTGTCAAGTATTAAGTTTTCCAATTAAATTAATCTTCAGAACTATTGTTTAATATCACCATTCTTTTATCAAAGAAGAATATTTTTCTAAATATTTTAAACCTAAAAGGACATCATCTTGAATTAACAGATAGTCTTTTTTAAGTGGTATATATTTAGCTTTGGAGAAAAAAAACTCACTCCCTAGCAGTGATTTTTCTTATGTTGCCAAGGCATGGTGAAAACTTCATCGTGGATTTCCACTGATGATTTCTCTACCGCTAGGGTTTAGCAACTGCTGGCTTAGAGGCCCAAGGTCCATCAGGCCAGCATAATAGTGCTGGTGTGACTGCCCTTCTCTATCTCAATCACTAAATGAATGATTGGCTTATCCAGCATCAATGCCTATTTTTTGTCAGGATACCTCCAATCAAACTAGGCCTCAGACTTTCAAGCTCTCTTGATTGACTCTCTGTGAACAGAACCAATGAAACTTCTCAACGACTGGTCATCTTATTTTTGCAGTAAATGGGGTTCGTGAGAGCTATTACAACTTGATGACTTTGTTTGCACCATGCTGGTCCCACCCCCACAGAGTAGGGAAACTTAAGGGTGGGTGGGGGGCTTTTAAAAAAAACCTCACACATTTTAAATACAGAAACATTATGCAGTCTTTCTGGTAAATTACACTTGATTGGGATGGAAGATAAATGTCACAATTGAGAGCAATTTGTAAAAACGCAACTGGAAATAATTTCTTTGCTTGTGTTGTTAAAAAGAAATATACTCCCGGTCACAGATTTAAACAGGGTGGTGATGTATGGCATGTATTAAATGAACAATCCTGCAGCTCTATGTGACAGTTTATTTATATATATACGTGCGCGCGCACGCGCGCGTGTGTGTGTGTGTGTGTGTGTATTGGCAGTCAAGAAATGTTTGTATTTTAATCTACTATTTCTGTCTGGATGGGAGCAGGAAGAACAGAAATGTGTTTTCTAGACTTGGCTTGCTTATAGATCCTCTTAATAACAAGATAGAACACAATTCATCAAAAAATAGATTGAAATATTTTCTCATATATTTTTGCTGATTTGCTGGAATATACTATATAGTTTTAGTTGCAAATGATAGCAACCTAACTAAAACTGGATCTGGGGATACGGGCTAAATTAGCTTATAAAATGAAAAGATCCATGGGGTACTCTCCTTTAGAAACAGCAGTATCCACATGCAAAAATGATGAAATCAGAATTCTCCATCTCTCCATTCTGCATTCTTCCTTGTTGGCTCTGCTTTCAGATTCTCTCCAAGAAGTGGCACAACTGGTGACCAACAAATCAAGATTGTATCTTAATAGCTTCACAGCTTGAGGCTGTGAAGCTATTTTTAAAAAGCTTGCTGTTTTCTTAGTCATGTAATGATTACTGGGCTCCAGCTAGGTCCAAATGTTCAACTCAGATTCAACCATTAGCCATAGGAATGTGAGGTCTCAATCATTAGAAGTGGGTCAACTGTTCACCTCTTGGACATGGAAGTAAAGTCAGTCTTCACTACCAACACCCATAGAGTCTGTAAATCGGGGAGGTAGGTCTCTTAGAGAAAGGGAAATGTCCCACTGAGGTACAGCAGGCAGTCAGAAAGAGATGTTCCCTACTCCTCAGTGATTATTATGTTTGTTTCAGAGCTAAGTGGGATTCTGGTCTAGTAGTGCATGCTAGAACTTCTAACCCTTTAGTTATTGACCCTGTAGCATGTTACCTGTCTGGATAATACTGTATGGTACTTATATATTACCTTACTATATTACCATGACTGTGAGGACCCATGAACATTTACATAATATTCTCACATAAAATGAGCAGAGATCATGTGCCTGCCCTCCATGATTAGACTCTTGTTTATGTGTTGCTTTACCGACAAGCTAGTAACTTAATAATTACAGATTATTAACTCCAAGGAGAAAAAGGCAGTATCAATATAGCAGAATAGGCATTTGATTTAGAACTATACAAACTTGGGTTAAAATTCTAGCTCAGGTCCTCAGTAAATTAGGGCTATAAATTTTTTAAGTTAATTGAGTGTGTCGTGTTAGACAAGCTGTTTAGCCTCTCCAAACCTAAGTTTTCTCATCTCTAAGATAGGGATAAATCTATTTACCTTGCAGATTTGTAATAAGAATTAGACACAGCAGAAATTAAGTGCAAGTCTTCTAGGAATTTATCCATGGGATACAGGAGTGGAGATGCATAGGGGCACATGTACCCCAATGTTCACAGCAGCACTTTCAACAAAAGCCAAATCATGGAAAGAGCCTAAATGTCCATCAACTGATTAATGGATCAAGAAGATGTGGTTTATCTATACAATGGAATACTACACGGCGATGAGAAAGAATGAAATCTGGCCATGTGTAGCAATGTGGACAGAACTCGAGGGTGTTATGCTAAGTGAAATAAGTCAGGCAGAGAAGGACAGATCCCATATGTTTTCACTCGTATGTGGAACAGGAGAAACTTAACAGAGGACCATAGGGGAGGGGAAGGGGAAAAAAATAGTCAAGGAGAGGGAAGAAGGCAAACCATAAGACTCTCATGAGAACATAGTGAGGGTTGATGGGGTTGGGGGAGAGGAGAAATGGAGGGGGGCACTTGTGGGGATGACCACTGAGTGTTATATGGAAACCAACTTGACAATAAACTATAAAAGAAAAAAAAGAAATTAAGGGCAAGTGTCATATAGCAATGAAATAAATAATAGCTGTTATCTTTAGGAATAAGATGCTTTAATAATGATACTAAAAACTACTGAGGAAATAATTGATACTTTGGAAAAACCAGTACTGGAAAAGACAAGAACTTGTAAAAAAAAAAAAAAAAAAAAAAGAACAGGGAATTGAAACCAAGACACAGAAAAAAGACTGATTCTGACCTCTCAATTATAAATGTAGCACAACGCTCAACTTTTAGAAAAGACACATTGTAAGGAAAAATATATGTGTACAGAAACTGTTTAAAAAGCACTGATAGGTATTTTACTCTCATAAAATGAGGGTAAAACCCCATAGCTTTTGGCAGCATTACTGGGATAGCACAGATGGAGTACAGGGATGAAACCTACCTGTATATGGCTCTGCAGAGTTTACGGTTCACATGTACAGTCTTTCACAGGAAGGAAGGCAGCTAAAGACAGTTGACACTGACTTCCACCTTTGGTCTTCAGGCATACATTTTTATAGTGGGCTTTCACTAATTCCATACTTGATCCATTAGGTTCCCTGGATTAAAACGCAGACAACCTGTGTTTGACTCCCAAGTCTGCCATTTAACAACTCTGGGACACTGGTAAAAGGACTGACCTCTGTAAGTCTGCTATCTTATCTGCAAACAATTAAAGCATAGGAGGATAACAGTGCAGAAAAGCATTAACTGTGGAGTTAGACTGCCTGAATTAGGGTCTTAGTAGCCATGACACGCATGTAAATTACTCTACCTTTGAGTTTTCTCATCTGTACTTTGGGCGTCATTAAAACACCTCTGGTGACGATCAAGTGATTTAACCACGTGATGTGTTTAGTATATTGTCTGGTATGTGGTAAGAAGTCCACAAACTCAGCTATTGCTGCCGTTAAACATAATACTCATTTTAATGACTGCTATGTGGTTGTTCTAATAGATTTTACTTTTATTATCTTATGACCCTACTAGCATATAGTACATGCTCAATAAGTAGCCATACAGCTTGCTCACTATGATGATCACTATCCTATCTAATCTTTTGAGTGGTAGAGTAACTATGTAGCTACTACACTGACAGTGTCTTCATAGTTAAACATACTCTTCCTAACGGTGAGCCTCCCATGCTTCTAACCAGGCATGAAATATAATCACTTTTTAGTGAAGTGAATCAAATCTTCTCTCTCAGCTTCACTATTTAACCCAAGATATCAAAGCCAAATTCTACTGGGATGAACTGACTTTCCCAAGGGTTATTCTTGACTGTCATTTGCATACATAGATTTATATATTGGAAACTCTCCTTCTGATATTTTGCTTCAGTTTTCCTCACTTTCCATTAGTTCTCCATTTAAAGTTTGCCACTGGAGGGTAAGTGGTTACGAACGCGTTTGCAAATATCTGCATTATTTACCAAACCACAGAAAGAAGATAGCTTCAAAAAGCCTTGCTTTTCATTTCCCTTGCCTCCTCATAGGGCCACAGCTATGCATCCCATCTATTACAAGTTCACTGCAGCCACCTCCAGAATCAGCCTTAAGGGGCTGCTAAACTTTAATTGGAATGAGGAAGTCAAGACCCTCTGCAGCTTTTTAAAGGACAAAGCAATGCACCTCAGTGGTTTGGGGGCTTCTCCAAACTCATGCCACCATATTAAGAGTCTCATTCCAAAGCATAAATGTCTTGGAACAATTCTCCAGAAATACAAGCAATTTGAGTGACAAATGCGAAATTACACAATTGGGGGGGAAAGACTGTCAAGCCAAAACATAGAAAGTAATGATTCATTTTAGAAAATAAAATACTCAAAGAAACATCAGGGAACTTGTTTTCGGCTGCAGTTAGCTTAATGAAATGGTTCTCTAAGTGGATGTTTATTGGAAATCTGTGTTTAGAAGGCTGGAAATAAATTCCATTTTTAAGTTATGCTTTTTTCCCCCCTCTCCCTCTGCATTTGCTGGCCCATTTTATTCAAAGCTGAACACCAGATATAAATAAGAATTCTTGAACTGCTTTTAAACTGCTGGCATCTGTTAGATTAGAAGGAAGTCTGATTTAGCAAAACTTAGAACAGTACAGAACAATTGCCAAAACGAGAGAATCTTTTATTTATGTTGTACAACAATGTTATGTAACCAGGCAAGTTGTTCATCTTCATTCTTTATGATGAGTATATGGGACAATATATCTCTTAATGTTTGGCCAGCTGAGAGCCCATTAGCTGGTGCTGCATTATTTAGACGTTAAATTGATTTGAGAGGAAATTAATTATGTATGTTCAGCTAAAAACCATCACTGCATTCAGTAAGCTCTCATTATCAAGACCTCCCTCTGTTTTTTTCTTTTTTCTTTTTTTTTCAGGGGAATAGTGGTGATTGCTTTATCATTCTTCCCAATTTTTAGAGCCTCCAGAAACCTAGTAGCTAAATGTAAGAAGGCTATAACTACAGAGATCTTGACTTGAAACGTAGTTTACCATTTTCAAGGTGTTTGAATTTGGAAAGTTATTAATCAAAGCATATTGTTCAACTATAAAGGGGGAATAATAATAGTATCTTCTTCATGTATTCATTCTGTGGATTAGCGCACATTAACACACAGCACATTGTCTGATACAGAGCATGTACTCAATAAATGCTAACACAAAAAAATATTTATCAATATATCCTCATGAATACAAAGTTAGCTTCTGCAACATGAACACAAAGTAGTTTTGCTTTGTTTTGTTTGTTTTTACAAATCTATATAGTTTCAGTAGGGAATGTGTTAGCTAAATGATTTTAGATATTTAGGGACATGGTCTTTGCACTGAGAATAAGGAAACACAACAAGAGATTGGGAAAGAGTGTTTATCATAACTATTCTGACATTAAAGTCCATCAGTCATGGCTGGATAACAATGCTGCGTAATATGGATAAAAAATCAAGATAATGGAAAATTTAAGAAGGGTTTTCAGTGATTTGCTCTTCTTATTTTACTATAAGGATAGTACTATATATCATACATGTTATATCACTACATCAGTATGACAATTCAGTAAGGCAGATGCAATTATTGGACCACTTTTATAGATAAGGAGACTGAGTCTCAGAGATAACATGCAATCTTCCCAGCCATAATAAATCAGGATAAACTCAAATTCGGACCATCTCGCTCAGCCCACATCCCTAACTCCTCATCACTCCTTTCAAGAAGGGATTTTTTTCCCCATAATTAAGTCTTTAGTGCTATGAGCCAAGGAGAAATGATTTGTGACAGGGTAAACAAGCAAAATGGGATTAGAATTCTAACAGAGAGCTTCCTATTCTTACACTTCAGTGGGATTATCCTGTATGCTTAAACTACATTTCTGAAGCTATTTTTTTAAACACACTTAATTTTAGAATGTACAGTTGACCTTTGAATAACATGGGATCATAGTCCGATACTACTTTATTTATTTATTTGTGGCTCAAGTTGTTTCAGTTTTGACTACTGAGATGCTCTTTCAGTTGGTTCCTGAGTTTTTTGACATATTCCTTTTACTGTATTTTGTTTTGTTTTTGAGTAAAAGTTCTGGCACTATATGACGCTCCTGATTCAACCTGCATATTTTCTAACAGACCCCAAGGGTCAAGTATTTCTCTGAAGTTCTTTTATCAGAGAAGGGTATTAGAAACCAATATCTAAATGTTAAGTGTGCTCCCTGCTGTTGTCTTTCCTTTCTTCTAGCCTTCTTCAGCTAACAGAGCAAGGATACATGTGTGTGTTAACCTGTTTATATACACATGTCTAAAACTACAAAATATGTATCTCTACTCTACTCATCTAAATAGTAGTTCATACTGAAATCTCCAGCTACAATGTTACCACAAGGTCATTATAGCTTTCACCCATTTGTTTAGAGCTTCACATAATAATGAGAAACTTGGCTTACACCATTTACATCTGTTGAAGTGTTCAGTTCCAGGATACATGTATAGTAGTATCTGAACCATTAACACATACCCATGGATAACAACTTTATCAAGTACATACAGTATTACATGCATTTCCTTTTGGAGTCGTAAGACTCCACACTTTTACAAAGTTATTTGGTCGGGACATTTCCCCACTGACCTCCTTCCGTAAGGTTGTTTTACACATTATCAATATATTTACATATTTTTGTCATCGTATTATGCATTCCATACTGAGTTCCTTAGCCTCCGAAATGATTGTTTAATATGCAGACATCAAAGCTCACTCTTTTTGTGTGCTGGAAAGTTCTACAGGTTCTAATAATTTCATGCTGTCATATATCCACAATTACAGGATCATATAGAATTGTTTTTCTACCCTAAATATTTCTCTGAGCTTCACCTATTCTACCCCCTCCTTCAAAACTCTGGAAATCACATATCTCTCTACTGTTTCTATATTCTATCTCTTTCAAAATATCATATAAATAGAATCATACAATATGTACTCTACTAGACTGGCATCTGTTAATTAGCATTGTACATTTAAGATTCAACATCTCTTGGGAGGGGCAAGATGGCGGAGAAGTAAGGAGCTCCGTACTTGCACTTGCACCCATACCTCACCCGGAAAAGATCTGAAGCCATTGGAAACCTTACGAAACCTGAGAGATTGGGAGAAAAAGGACGCAGAATCCACTGAGAAAGACTTCTAATGTGAGTGCGAACTGGGGAAGATAAAATCGGGCTGGGATTGGAGACTCCAGGGTTGGAGGCGATCCCCCTCTGCCGGGAGTGAGGGGAAAAAAGAAAGAGTCCGAAACAGAAAACCCTCCACTCGGGGAAAAACCACTGCTCAGGGCATAGAAACACCCTGCGCGCCAAATATCTGCACGCCAGGTCCCCTTGCGTCAACTGGTCCCGGAAGGGCTGAGCACACAAACTGCTTCTTTGTCCTGGCTCCTGGTGGCTGGACTTCAGAGTGGCCGCGCGCCTGACATCACTGTAGCTCCCGGGCGGCTGGGGCCCCTGAAAGAGCCGCGCAGACACCGGGTGTCCGCGCTACTGGCTGGCTGGGGCTCCAGAGGGAAGGCAAAGAGCTAAAAACTGGGAAATTTGCCTGTGAGTTCGTGTTTTGGGTGACGAGCCATAGAGGGACCTGGTTTTCCTCATTCCAGTGGGCTCTGTGCACCCAGGAGGCAAGCCCCCGCCCATGC
>NW_024083210.1:0-22351 GCF_003009895.1 Hyaena hyaena | reverse complement strand
TAGAAGGCTCTCTCAGTGGATTCTGCGTCTTTTTTCTCCCAATCTCTCAGGTTTTGTAAGGTTTCCAATGTCTTCGGATCTTTTCTGTGTGATGTATGGGCGCGAGTGCAAGTACGGAGCTCCTTACTTCTCCGCCATCTTGCCCTCTCTCCGATTTTTGACAAATTTCTATTTGACAGAAAATGTTCTAAGATTTTTACAAGTTTTCTCACTAGATCATCATTATTATTCTACAAAGTAGATATTGTTATTATTCCCATTTTGTACACCAGAACACTAAGTCTGACAGTCATTGATTCCTGACTTCCTTAATTGTTTACAGTAGCCCACTCTGAGTTTTTCTTTCCGGTGTAGTGGGCATTACTGTGCCATAAAGCTTTTAAAGGTAGCACCTGAGTATACATATCTTAGTGAGTTCTTTTTTTTTTTTTTTTTTTTTGTACAAATGATAGCACTAGGCAACTTAGAGAGGGGGAATACAGAGCTTATTCCAGTATAGACCCCAGGCTTGAAGCCTTGAAGGGGACTTCTATCTAGAACAGAGTAGTGCCTTGTCATATGGTTTGTTACATGCCCTTGTGATGTCTGCAGTGAGAAGGGTCCAGCTTGAATATCAGAGTTTAGTGCCTGGGTGATGATAGTAATCTGGGCAAGGGGAAATTTTCATGGCAAGATGACAGTAGACTGGTTCTCTAAGGACTGACACTCTGAGTAACTATGAGCCTAACTTTGTGCAGCTTGGACATAATCCCTATTGGGCCTTTTGTAAGCTGTCTGAGGCACACCCATTACACCTAATCATCTATTTCTATTCCTAACTGTATAGACAACTTCTACTTTCTATACACCAATATCACTGATGAAGCTAATGTTTCCTCTGGTCTTTGGATTATCTGCGATTCTACCAAACAGACATAACTACTCTTACTACTTTAAATGTATCTCTTTTCTTTTCAAAATATCATCAAGAAGACAACAATAAGTGTTAGCGAGGATGTGGAGAAAAGAGAATCTCTGTACACTGTTGGTGGGAATGTAAATTGGTGCAGACAGTATGGAAAATAATATGTAGGTGCCTGAAGAATTATAAATAGAGCTACCATATAATCCAGCAATTCATTTTTGGCTATTTATCCAAAGAGAATGAAAACATTAGAATAAATATGTATAATATGTATGATATCTCCCTATGTTTATTGTAGCACTGTTTATAATAGTGGAGCTATGGAAGCAACCTAAGTGTCTAAGAATAAATGAATGGATAAAGAAAGTACAGTACATACACACACACACACACACACACACACACGCACACAGAGAAGAATATAAAAAAGAACAAAATCTTGCCATTTGCGACAACATGGATGGACCTTAACAGTATCATGCTAAGTGAAGTAAGTCAGACAGAAAAAGGCAAATACCATATAATATCACTTATATGTGGAATATAAAAAACAAAGCAAAACAAAACAAAACATAAACTGACTCACAGATACAGGAAACAAATTGTTGACTGCCAGAGAGGAGAGATGGGAGTGGGTGGCTAAGATAGTAAGGTGATTAAGAGGTACAAACTTCCAGTAATTAAATAAGTAAATCATGGATATGTAATTTTTAGCATAGGGAATATAGTCAATACTATTGTAATAACTTTGTGTGATGACAGATTGTAACTAGATTTATTATGAGAATTATTGTGTAATGTATAAAATACACAACTAATAGGATACTGTATGTCAGTTATTCAATTAAAACAAACAAAACCCCCAAAATATAACATGAATGTACAAAGCAGATTTAAAATGTTTAAAATCACACAAACAGACACCTGTGTAGACCAAATCTTTGTTTTATTCTAAATGTCAAGGAAAAGATGTTCATCTGTCTCTTTGTTGTGAAAAGAGATGTAAGAAATATCCTGGAAAAGAAAAAGAACAGAGATGTTTTGTTTTTTTTCATAACCCTGATATTTTTCTCTTCTTGCTTCTCAGGACAGGTTGGTTTCCCAGTTTGTGTTTCTTAGAAGCAGAACCTGAAACAGGGATTTGAGTTTGGATAATTTATCTGGGAGGTGAAGGAAACACCAGTAGAGGAGTGAGGAACTGAGACAGAAAAACAAGGTTGTCTAATAAAAGGCTCCTACTGTGGGCACCTGGAGTTTGCAATATTTGAGGAGGCTCTGGAAACCTGTTCAGAACACAGACGTCAGAGGTGATCCACCCGAGTGACCAGGAAGCTGGGGACTTCTATTCCAACTCCTATCAGTCACAGGCTGAAGGCAGCTCTTGGAGGATGTTAATTCCCCCAGTACTTTGGGTCTGCCAGGCAGGTAGCAGCGAATGGCCTAAGGCAAAGAAATGCAAGGTCCATCAGTCTTAAAAATGAGGTGGTAGGAAACATAAACTCCCCAAGTGGGATTTTGTGCTTATCATGACAGGGGATACTTCTTTCATCTCTTGGATTCTGATATCAACATTGGTATTCTAGCTCTCAGGGACACTGCACACCATATAATGACTTGGTCCAAAGTTTACAGCGCCTTGTGTAAAGGTGTCCTAACCATGCCAGGTATCATCCCCAGACTGTTTTCTGAACACTACTCGTGAGTCCATTCGAACATTCAGTCAGCCAGTAGCTTCCAGATGATGTGACATAAGGGAGGTCATGTTGGCTTCATGGTTACATGATTTTTCTTCTCAGTCACCATAGGTATGTCCCTTAGCATGAAATGCTGTTAGGCAGAAACTCATGATGATAAAGTAGACATTCTGTGACCTGTCAGTTACAATAGCCAAAGCATTATAGTCTGGAGAGCAAATCTTTATTTGAAATTTGTGTTAATCCCAGTAAGATCAAAACATTTATTGCTTATTATAATGTGGAATAGGTAAGATATAATCAACTTAGTATCAGGTGGCTGGTTAGTTTCCTCAAGGGATGGGACCACATCAATGACCCAGAATCAGTCTCTCAGTGACAAGATGGGCATTCAGTAGCAGTTTAGTTAACAATATTAATTCTTCTGATCTATGAACATGGAATGTCTTTTTATTTGTGTTTTCTTTGCTTTCTTTCAGCAGCCTTGTATTTTTTATTGCCATATCTTTCACTGTCTTTGTTGATTTTATTCCTAAGTACTTAATATTTAGGATTTTTTGATGCTATTTTGAATGGGATATTTTTATTTCTTTTTCACATGTTTCTCATTAGTGTAAAGAAATGCAGTTGATTTCTATATGTTGCTTTTGATCCTTTGACTTTATTGAGTTGTTGGCTAGTCCTCAATTTTTTGATGGGCTCTTCAGGGTTTTCTACATACAATGACATTTAATCAGCAAACAGAGACAATTCAGTTCTTCCTTTCCAATTTGCAAGTCTTTTATTTCTGTCTTCTCTAATTGCTATAGCTAGGCCTTCCAGCACTATGTTGAATAAAGGTGGTGAAAGTGGGCATTGTTGTCTTGTTCCTGATCTTAGAGGAAAAACTTCCATATTTCTTCATGGTGTATAATGTTAGCTGTGAGTTTGTCATATATGGTCTTCATTATGTTGATATATGTTCCTTCTGTACCTCATCTGTTAAGAGATTTCATTTTTAAAGGATATTGTATTTTGTGAAATGTTTGTGTGTGTGTCTGTGTGTGTGTTTATGAGATAATCATGTGATTTCACTCCTTGATTTTTTAAGTTGAATATTTTATACATAATGTGTCACTTCAAAACACATAGCTCCAACTCACTTAAAAATTATTTACTTAACCTTTCAATATTGATAAAAAGTTACTTCCAATCTTTTGCCATTTTAAATGACTAATGCTCCAAACAGTAAATAGGTTTTATGTTAGCTGTGCCATTCCATTCTTAAGGTTTTCGTCTTTTAATATTTCTTTTAAAAATATTTTACTTTATAATATGACTTTTCATGTTTTGAGGCATCTGTAAACATATGTGCATGTGGTATGATTCATTTTTGTAATTTCTGAAGTTAACGTTTAGAATTGTATATAATAAACTTTCTTGAATTATTGCTTTAAAACTATATCAGTATGAAAGATGTTAATATTAGTTAATTAGTTAATATGGGACTTTTCCTATATTTACATTTTTGGAATTTTCCTACCATAGGCTGATTTTGATAGAATTATATTATTATCTTTAATACTCCTAGTGGCAAATGTCTTATGTCTCAGAATACACCTACATATAAAATACTGTGTTTATCACGTTTAATCAGTATTTAATAACTTTCTATACTGAGATTAAGAGATTGGTTGGCAAGAGAACCTGTAAAACTATGCTTTCTTTCATATCAAGATTGTGTTAATTATGTTACTGTATCATTATTAATCATATTAATGTCATTATTGATTATATTACATTATCATATCACCATTTCCTATAATTTCCACAGCTGTCCAATCTTGGGTCCATTTATAAGAGTATTCACTGTAATGAATGTAGGGTGGAATGAAATTGTAGAGCATTTTGAGAATAATTAGATTGTTTTCCATTTTAATTAAGGAAAAAAAAGTCCAGCTACTTTACTAGAATTTTATTCCTTAAGATATATTGCACACTTTTACTCCATAAATACAGATAACCTTATGTTTCAGTAAAATTTTTATATATGATGTCTCTCTTCTTCAGAGATACCAAATATGTGTATGTTAGATCTTCCTTTGTTCTATAATAATCATCTTTTGCATAAATATTTTGAATTTATAGCTTATTTTTATTTTTTAAGTTTTTACCTATGTATTTTGAGAGAGAGAGAGAAAGAGAGGGAGAGAACGAGTTGGGGAGAGGCAGACAGAGAAAGGAGAGAATCCCAAGGAGACTTTTGCTCTGTCAGCACAGGGCCTGATGCTGGGCCTGAACTCATGAACCATGAGATTATGATCTGAGCTGAAATCAAGAGTTGGACACTTAGTGGGCTGAGCCACCCTGGCTCCCCAGTTGTACCTTATTTTTAATTTTTATCTTTTTGATCTTCTCGAACATCCTCCATGACTCCTTTATGTAGTGTCTATATTACTTTTTTGGTACCACCATGAAGGAAGTTGAGTGTTCCATTCTTCTAAAATATGATAATTTCCTTCGAAGCAGTTAAAGGAGCTACATGAAGGGTAGCCTTAAAGAAGTGAATACATAGCATTTTGGATTGAATGAAGTTTTTGAAATTTAGTGGAGAAACATCAGGATAAATTTGAATGTCAGGCAAATAACCTTCCTAGCACAGGCTCTCTAAAGAGAGCAGACTTTGGCATTTTGCTCACATTCTCAGGAGACTAAACAACTGGTTTGTGTGACTTTTTAAAAACAGTATTTCCTGTTTATTTTTGTATAATACAGAGATACTTCAATGTCCATGAGGATTTCTAAGATCACAGAATGTAGGTATGAAAGGGCATAGAGATCATTCTCTGTGTATTGTAGAAGACTCAAAATGACCTATATTCAAGTAAATAAATAAGAAAGAAATGAAAGGAAGGAGGAAAGAAAGAAAGAAAGAAAGAAAGAAAGAAAGAAAGAAAGAAAGAAAGAAATTAAAAAGGAAAGAGTAATTGTACCAAAACTAGAAGCAGACTCTCTATACCAGCCTCTAACCCTCACATATCTATGTTAGAATATTTGGACTGGCATAAATGAAAACATTTATACCATAGCTGATGCTCCTAGCATAAGCTTAGAATTGACTTTGTGACTACTGAAAACTAACTGATATAGCATTGAGCAAATAATCATGATAATGAGAAAATAATCAAACTGAATACAACCACTATTTATATAATAGATCAAGCTTCACATATAATTATTGTGTAATATAAGTAGTATATTACTTTTATTCTATCTAAAGAGGACATTAATTAAAGTGATAATAAATTATATTTAAAACTAGATCTTTTTCATATAAATAATCCTACACAGTGATTGTTGCCTTTGAAAACATTTGATATTTTCTTCCTGAACTAATGAGACAAAACCTATTATTCGCTTCATGGTGCTGCCTGTATAAAGTATTCTGCATTTGCTATTTTGTATTTCTTATTACTGTAATTAATATTATTTGACAGATTTCAGGGTAATTATCTTAAAAGTAGTTTATATAATGTATAGGAATCACATAAAATAATAATATCTTATTTAGGTGCAACAGATGCTTAATTTTCTATACACTGCTCATCACATTTCCACTTTGCTGTCCAACATTTACCATATCAGCTATTCTCAAAGGCAAGATATCTCCATTTCTTCCACAACATCACACTCCTTTATATGAATAACTGGTTTGCTAATTGTGTACATTATCCTTTCCACATGCCATTATCAGTTCAAGTAGAGAATAAATTGATAAGCCCATCTATGAACTGTCCTAACATTATTAGAATGATACTGATCCTTCAATAAGAACAGGGACTCTCCTGCTTAGTCTTTCCCAGACGTCTGATGTTAGGATCTGAATATCACATTGGTGAGATTTTGCAGCCCTCCCAGTGAAGGTATTTTCCTATGTGATTTTATTATCCCATAACACAGTAAGATGAAATGTGGAGAGTAATTCTCATTTCAAATGCAATTCTAGAACTCGAAGGAGGTTTAGACAATACAGTTGGACCCCTCTTTTTATGGGACAGAGTACTAATTCCAAAGAGATTGAGGGTGATTTGTCCAAGTTTACAGAGTATCTTTGCACAATTCCCAAAACTTAGTACATGGAAATATTGTCTTTCAGCTCAACAATATTTCCATAAATGTCTGTTATAGACCTGTGTAGGATAATATGCCTTTAAAAATATTATTTCTGGGGCACCTGGGTGGCTTAGTCGGTTGAGCCTCCGACTTTCACTTAGGTCATGATCTCGCGGTTCGTGGGTTCGAGCCCCGCGTCGGGCTCTGTGCTGACTGCCAGCTCGGAGCCTGGAGCCTGCTTCAGAGTCTGTGACTCCCTCTCTTTGACCCTCCCCTGCTCACGCTGTCTCTCTCTCTCTTTCTCTAGAAATAAATAAAAAAAACATTAAAAAATATAAATAAATAAAATATTATTTCTAACAGTTAATAATGGATTTTTATTATAAAAAAGTTTTTCTCTCCATAACAGATTACAACTGAACAATGGAAGATAAAAGTCAAACAGAAGTGATTGAATTTCTTTTCTTGGGTCTCACAGATGTTCTCCATTAGCACATTGTCCTCATTATTCTGCTTCTCTTAGTCTATCTTGTCATCCTTGTGGGTAACGTAGGGATATCATTCTCACATAGACTGCTATCAGATTCCACACTCCTATTTACTTTTTTCTCAGCCATTTGTCCTTTGTAGATATTTGTTCTTCTTATTCCATTGTCCCTAATATTTTGTATGATATCTTTGCAGAGAAAATAAGTCATCTTTTTCATGGGTTTTCATGGGCTTCATGAGGTTGAACCACAGATGTGGTTCTCTGGTTTCTTTTTGACAACGGAATATTTCTGAATGGCATCTGAATGTTTTCTCCTGGCTTCCATGACATATGACCAGTATATGGCCATCTTTAAGGCCTTGTTGTATACACTCGTTATGTCTCAGAAGATCTGTGTGCAGCTGGTGGCAGGGCCTTATACCATGGCTCTTGTAAGCCATGGCTCATATAATTTTCACTTTTCGCTTACCCTTCTGTGGTCCAATTATCATCCATCATTTCTTATGTCATATTTCACCATTGCTTTCCCTAGTTTATTCAGATACCTGGGTCAGTAAATTAGTGCTGTTCACCATGGTTGGAACTGTACTAGTGCTCAGTGGTCTGATCATCATGGCGGCCTATGTTTGCATCCTGGAGGCCATCTGGAAGATCCAGACCACTGATGGGAAGTAGAAAGCTTTCTCCACCTGCTCTTCTCACCTGGCAGTTGTCTGCATCCTGTATGGGACTCTTTTCTTTATCTATGTTCAGCCTGGCTCCAGTCCCTCCCTGGATATCAATAAAGTTATTTCTCTGTTTTATACTGTGGTAATGCACATGTTGAACCTCCCTCATCTACAGCCTGAGGAACAAGGAGGTGAAAAATGCATTCAGGAGGAAGTTTGAAAGGAAAAATTCTCTAATGGTTTTGGTAAAATAGAACTCTTCTGTGCTGTACCATAGATGTTGGTGCAGGCTGTTTAGGAAAGAGATCTCTGAAGTGGAAATCAGAAGCTGCATGTGAGTCCATGCACTGCCAGGTCATAGATGATTTCAAAAATGGAATAGTTCTCAAATATTTTTCTGCCCCATCTGTGACACGATGAGAGTTTCCAAAAAACATGGGGATGGATTGAGAACGCTAATGGAAAGCTATACTTGAAGAAAACTTCAGTGAATATTTGTACAATCATGTATGTTTGAATACTATTTTATCCAGACAAGAAAACCAAAAGTTATAACAGAAAGTTCAGCCTACCATAAACAACATTAAAAGGGAAATAATAAAACAAGAGAAAATGTTTGCATATGTGCCAAACAATGAGGTAATATCCCTAATAAATGGGAGAACAGTCTAAAATTCAAAGAAAAAGAAACTAGATAAATGGACAAACAAATGAACAGGCAATTCATAGAAATGGAGTTCCATATGCCAGAAAAGTATGTAAGTATCATCACTGGTCCAGTAAATGAGGTGACATTAAAAGCAGTGCCTTACAATGTAGATGGAATATTGTTAATTTTCAATGATGGTGAAGTTCCTATTTGGCTGTGTACACTCTCTTATTTTCTGCTGATAGTACAAATGCTCATTTCCTCAAAGAAACTGGTAATTTCCATATAAAATGATCAGTTTATATGACATTTATAAATATAAATATATATGGCAATTTATAAATTCTCCATTAGAAATCTGGTCTGGAGAAATACAAATGCCAAAGAATAAGATTACATATATTTCACATTATGCATGGAAAATTAAAATAAAAGAAATAGTCTATGTATCTATCATTATAAGAAAAGTAAATTTTCATGTGTATGTGTGTGTGAAATGCACAACAAATGAAAAGGCCAGATTAAGTAATTGCAGCTTAATCATCCCCTTGGGTCCTACTTGGGAACCACCAGGATGTACCATTTTCATCTTATGATATATTGCTGCATTGCCCATCTACTTTATTTATTGGAGGATCTGAGGGGACCCAGGGCATTAGGGCAGTCTTGGATACATGCTCACATGGTGGTTCTTGGGCAAGACTTCCCTCTTGATTAGGTACACAGACAGACCAGGAACTCTCTTCCAAAAGACATGCATTCTTCCTTGTCAATGGTATACAATGGCTTCTGAAGCTCAGGACCAGCAATATCCAACATCGAGATTTGTAATAAGCTCCATGTTGCTTTTTTCCCATGACCATCACTTTCCTTACAGATCCTGTGGTATCATGTGCCCAAGGGGCAGGGGTGCTTGTACTGTACCTGGACCTGCTGCAGAGCCTCTCCTGTTCTGCATCTCACTTAATGCCTACAACTTTCTGTGTCATTTGGTACTCTTGCTGGAGATCTATTCCTCGCTATGGAATATGTTGCCTCCAATCCCAAAGAGGCCTTCTAGGACCCTCTGAGTCTTTCTTCATGAGTTTTACTTTGGATAGGGTATACCAGCATACCCCTCACCACCAGACCTGTAAAAACTCACCCAACATTTCAAGTTCCTGAATCTTAATAAGTGTTTGTGTGTTTGTGTTGTGTCTCTCACCCTTTGGAGCACAGCTGTTTCACCAAGGCCTCCAGTGTTCCAGCATCTACTTGTGTAACTTGCTCTATGAGCATGATATTATCAACGTGGTAGATATTACAATTAGTATCCACTAAATGTAGTAGGTAGGAGGCCTCATACCTGGAGACTATATTAATGAGGGGAGGCAAGTTAATATAGCCTTGAGGAAAATTTGTAAATGAATATTGTTGTTCCTCTCATATGAATGTAAATTGTTTCTCATCCTCGATTTCAATCAGAATAGAAAAGAATACATTTCCCAAGTCATTAGCTGCAAACCATGGATGGGAGACCTTGTAAACGATTCCATGTAAGGTATAGAGCTGCTATTGGGCTACTACTTGGTTGAACTTTAAGCAGTCTATAGCCAAGCCCTAAGAGCCACCTGATTTCTGGATGGCCAGACTGCTGACTTAAATAGAGAGCTAATAGGATTACTTCCACTGCATTCTCTATGTGGTGGCATTAATTTCTTTATTCAAGTGTTCTGGAATCCTATCATTCTCATTGGCTCCAGGAAACTTAGATACATAACAACATCTCATACCACTGGCTTGCCACCAGCTGGAGCCCTCCTCATTAGTGCCTTTCTTTATTGCTTTGGTGGAAAGAAGTGTCCTCTGAGGGAACATACTCACCTGATACCTTCTTTAATGGATACCTGATGACATCATCATCATATATATTTACTTACATAATAATTCCTTTCAAGCATCCTAACCACTTTGAGCTTTTGGGTCCCTTCTTCAATACTCTCCCATGGCAATAATGGTATTTCTACTGAACCTACTGTAGGCTGTCATTTGTTTCAAACCTCAAGGAGCCACCCTGACACCCTGATAGTACTTTAGGATTCACTCCTGGTGTCTTGCCTACAAGGTCAGTTTTGAGTCACTGGAGTTCTACATCAGTAAATTCTTCCTTACCCAGCTTTATATTCCTTCCTTCCTAAATACATTACCTTCAAGCTATATACTGCATGTTTTCCAGTTCTAGATGGTACTTATTAGCCAAATCTATAACTCTTTTGGTGAATAGTAGGCCAATTCTCCTTAGTCTTCAGACCAAACCACTCTGAACCTCGCCTTTGGTTTAGGTCTAGAAGCTAAGAGGAGAGGTGGGACAAGGTCCTGAAAAAAGCCTTATTATCTCGTGCCACACCTCACTCAGATGAGGGCTTTTATGGTCTCTGGCAGAGGAAGGTTGGTCTCTTCCAGCAAGGGGGAGAGGACCCCTTCTGCAGTGTCAGAAGCTTTGGGGGAACTGGAATATCTTAAACACATCAGATGTCTGAATCCCAATTCTCAGTGTCCAACTCCTTCCTTATCAGAGTCTTGACTTTTGTACAGGAACCTTGCAGAGGTTGTGAATTCAGCTTCTTTCTTATTCTGTTTCCCAGAATCAGGTTGTTGGGTTGAGTTTATATGCAGTCTGGTCTCTAACTGTAGGAGATGAAGACCTTTTTAAAAGCTGTCTATCTGATTTTGACATCATATCATGCATTGGAAATTGTCTGGCCCGAGTCTATTATTTTCATCCTTTAGAATGTGTGGGGCATTTAACAACAACCAACTTCATAATCCAACAGTTACCATATCTTCCACACTTTCACAGCCTAGAGATAATTAAATGAATCAATGTGTAGTTTTCACCTGTACCCCAACTTAACCCACAGGTGGCAAGTCTTAGTGACTGCAGTGCGTGGACATGCTAGGGGTTATGACCATCCCATTCCACCAGAAAGGACTCTTGCTGCCATCTGTCCAGTGAGTGATCTGATTCCAGAATTCCCCCAGAGACTCTGATGAATTCATTGATCAAGGAAGTTACTAAGGTCAGCCTACATTCAAGATAGGGGAAAAAAAACCTCAGTCTTTCAATGGAGGAATAGCACACATTTATAAGAAAGGAGGTAATAAGCTATCGTCATGAATAAGGTAACCTAATAAAAGTTGTTGGAATTACAAAGCTAAATAAAATTTAGTACCTTTATTATATATGTACAAAACACTCATAGTTTAATACGGTACAAGCATCTGAAATAACTCAATCCACTTACATGTATAGTTCAATGAATTTATAATACAAAAAGATATGGGAAACAATTCATAACAAAATTTTGAATAATTATATTACAAAAATATATCCTTTAGAAACTGCTTGTCTTAGGTATTTTAATTCTCATTTACCTCTTGGAATCAAGAAACAACTCCATTAAGAACAGAAAGTAGTTCAGTCTTTTAAAGGAGGAAGTGCACACATTTATAAGAAAGGGGGTAGTTAACTATGTGAAATAAGAGGTAACCTAACAAAAGTTGATAGAATTAGAAAACATAAACAAAGTTTAGGACTATATTATAAATAAACAAAAAAAATATTTGTTTAAGATGATGTAACATCTGAATTGACCCAATCCACTAGTGTGTGGTTCAATGAATACATAATATAAGACCTATGGAAAATAATTCCCAATAAAATTTTGGATACTTATATTACACGAAGATACCATTTAGAAACTGCTTGTCCCAGGAATTTTATTTTTATATATTAATTTATATTTTAAAACCTGTTATTGAGAGAGAGAGCACAAGCAAGAGAGGGGTGGAGGGAGAAGAAGGGATATAGTCTCAAGCCCGCTGTATGTCCAGCATAGAGCCCAGGCAAGGCTCAAACTCATGGCTCTAAGATCATGACCTGAGCTGAAATTAAGTGTCAGATGCTTAACTGGTTGACTTACTCAGGCATTCCTGCTTGCCCTAGGAATTTTAAATCTTGTTTACCTCTTAGAAATCAGGAGACAACTCCATTAAGAATAGACTCAGTCTCTCTAAAATTTGAACACAGAATACAGTTCTGTAAAGATTCTGGCTACCAGACTAAAGGTCAATTCACTTAAGAAAGTACAGCATCTGTAGTACATACAGGTGAGGTATTACTCAGCCATAAAAAAGAATGTTTGCCATTAGCAATGAAATGGGTAGATCTGGAGGGTGTAATGCTAAGTGAGGTAAGTCCTTCAGAGAAAGACAAATATTATATGATTTCACTCATATGTAGAATTTAAGAAGCAAAACAAATAAACAAAGGAAAAGAGAGGCAAACAAGAAAAGAGTTTTATGTGTAGAAAGCAAACTGGTGGTTGCCAGAGTGGAGCTGGGGGCAGGGGAGTGAAATAGGAGAGGAAGATTAAGAGCACACTTATCATGGTGAGAGAACTGAGTAATGTATAAAATTGTTGAATCATGATAATGCACACCTGACTCTATGAAAGCACGCATGTTAATTATGCTTGAATTGAAAAAAAGAGTAATAATACATAATGTGTATTAAATATGGGTTAAGATGTTATAATTATGTAAAAATAACTTGGCAGAATAAAAAAAACTGAAATAAAATTGGCTCAAAATGTTATTATTGCTTGTCTTCGGGTGGTAAGATTCTGGGTCACATTTTTTTTCCTTTTCCTTTTCCTTTTTATTTATTCCTTTTATTTATAAGATAAAGATATTTTCCTTTGAAAAAAATGAAGTGCAGTATAAGAAATTAAGTCAATAGTGTATGGTGACTACACTTATCATTGGTGAGCACTGAATAGTGTATAGATTGCTGAAATAATGTACGCTTGAAACAAATATAACATTATATGTCAATTATACTTCAATAATAAAAAATAAAACTAAAATAAAATTAAAAATTAAAAACAATAAAGAAGAACAACAAAAAAGAGATCTGGATCTTAAGTAGCGTGGGTTAAGAATAAAATTCAGAAGCACCTGCCTTTATAAATACAAAGAACTCATGACCACTTATCTCTTATCTGGGGAGCCCGCTTTCCTGGGCTGAGAACCCCACTCTGCACAAATGCTTTGCTGCAGCTCCACAGATCAAGTCAAGGCAAGGTTGGCCTTTCAGTGGTTTGAAGTTTCACACACCGTTTCCCTGAGCACCTTCACAAACAAATCCACTCTCTGAATATAAGCATTTTTCAAAGATGTAGAAGTCTTTTATTTAACCCTAGGAAGTTGGTGTTGACCAAGGAAAGAGGCAAAGCTAAACAAACAAACAAACAAACAAAAAACCCGACCACAAGTGTTTATTTGGGAGTGTCAGAACTGTAATTCCAGGAGCACAGATTTGGGTAGCAACCTAAACTGCGTCCTCTCAGAGAACAAAAGTCAAGAGGTTTTTAAGACATAGGGACTGCTTGCATTTGATATTAACAAAGAGTTTTGACTGGTGTTGGAGGCAGAAAACTAATCTTAACTGAATATAATTGGTTGTGAAGGCTATCACTAAGCAAAGTATCCTCATGCAGCAAGTTGCAGGTGTTTAGGCTAAGTCCTTGGAATATCTGTGGTTTGGCCAGTTCAAAAGTTGAAGGTTTCACTGGTGAGGACACACAAAAGGCCCACCTCCTTTATGACCTCCTGGCTTCATTTATAAACCCCTGGACATAAGTGACCTCATTTCAGCTCACATTTCACGGTGTTAAGGGATAAGACTACCAATTTCTAGACCTTCCTTCTAACTCTGAGGGGAAAAAATGCTCCATTGTTCCTTATATCCTAGTGTCAGAGGCTTATGTGGCAGGAGAAGACCTGGTTTGTTTCTAGAGGCTCGGCACAGAAATCTCTAGCAAGCCTCTCCAGCAAGCATTTCAAAAATGACCGCAAGCAATATGGAGATGTGTATAAGTAAAGAAACAATGGTCTGAAGTCTGCAACACTGTGTGGTATCACCAATGAAAACACTAATTTAAACATTTAAGCAATTTGCTGTTTGCATTTCAATTTATTGCTGGCAATGTACCTTTTTGTTGAGTTTGTTCTAGCCTCAAAGTTTACTGTTCCATTGTAATTGTTCCAGTTGCTACCCAAGTATTTGTGTTTGCTTTCCCAGACTTCATTAATACCATCAACATCATCATCATCATGGTCATCATCATCTTCTGATGAAATAAGCTACAAATGTTTTTAATTATCAGTAGCATCAGTATTACTACCATTTATGAAGATCTGTTATGAAGACTGTTCTCTGCTAAAATATTTGCTAACATATTTTATATTTACAACTCTGAAAGGTAAATCCTATACTGAAAAAAAGAAAATAACAACCCAAAGTCTTTAACTCAAGCATGTATTAAGAGTGTTAAACTATGGGGAGTAGTTTAAGATGAATGTTTTGCCAGAAGCAAGTGGCTGAAAGATTTTACAGGCTGATTGGGGATGCTCATTCATAGTTTAATTTTCAGGGCTATAAGTTTGGCTAATGGAACCTGTTATAGTAATATTCTCAATAATTTTAAGTGAAATTGCCTTACCAATGATGATCTAAGATTTTAGACCATTTTCCTCTATTATTCTGTTAACTACCAATATAACACACAGAAATTATAGACCCCTCTGATGATGGATAACACATAATTAATAAAGAGTTAGTGATTATCCTGGAAATAACCACATATAATAAACATGGAGGACATTGACCAATCTCTAAAGTCTTTGATGTAGTAATAAAACATTCACACACAATTGCCACTAAATGTTTAGTTTTGAGGTGTGATTAGAAACAATATTAACTTGTAGACAATTTTGTCTAGTTTGTATGTTTGAAATTGAGCACACTTTTTTTTTACAAATAGTTTATTGTCAAATTGGTTTCCATAAAACACCCAGTGCTCATCCTCACAAGTGCCCTCCTCCATGCCCATTTTCCCCCTCCCCCCCACACCTATCAGTCCTCAGTTTTTTCTCAGCATTCAAGAGTCTCTCATGGTTTGCCTCTCTCCCCCTCCCCCACTATTTCCCCCCCTACTTCTCCCCCATGGTCTTCCGTTAAGTTCCTCCTAATCCTCCTATACATGCAAACATATGATATTTGTCCTTCTCTGCCTGACTTATTTCGCTCAGCATAACACCCTCAAGGTCCATCCATGTTGCCACACATGGCCAGATTTCATTGATTCTCATTGCCATGTAGTATTCCATCGTATAGATAAACCACATCTTCTTGATCCATTCGTCCGTTGATGGGCACTTAGGCTCTTTCCATGTTTTGGCTATTGTTGAGAGTGCTGCTATGAACATTGGGGTACATGTGCTCCTATGCATCAGCATTTCTGTATCCCTTGGGTAAATTCCTAGTAGTGCTATTTCTGGGTCATAGGCTAGTTCTATTACTTTTAAGAGAGAGAGAGAGAGAGAGAGAGAGAGAGTCAGAGGACAAGCGGGGGAGGGAGTAGAGAGAGGGAGACACAGAATTCGAAGCAGGCTCCAGGTTCTGAGCTGTCAGCAATGAGCCCGGTGGGGGACTCAAACTCAGAAGCTGTGAGATCATGACCTGAGCCAAAGTTGGGTGCTCAACCAACTGAGCCACCCAGGCACCACTGTGGTCATATAATATTCTGATCAAGTGGTCATTAATCAATCATACATTAGTCAATAATCAATGATCATAAGGACTGTGCAATTAAATTTATCAAGGCATTGGAAAAAATATAAATTTTATGTTCATACTCTTTTAAATTTGCTTTTAGAAGGAACATCTTCAACCTGATAAAAGACACCATGAAAAGCACTTAATATTTTGTCCCTAACACCAAGAACAAGACAAGGATGCCCAATGTCACCACTTCTTCTCAATATTGTAATAGAGATTCTAAACTGTGCAATGACAGGGTGGGGAAAGAGACCAAAATGTTACATTGCTTACAAAGCCTGAAAGAGTTATCATCCTCACTCTTGACAGAAAAAGATTGTTGACCCTTAGATTATACAAAAAAGTTACTAAAACTTATAAGTGAGTTCAGCAAAACTGTAGTCAGTTCATTCCTACTTATTTTCCCTAGAGAAATATTTATAGACATACTTCCATAAAACTATTTGTATCATAATTTTCACAGCAGTTTCATTTATAATAGCCCCAACAGGAAACAACCTAAATGTTCACCAGCAGGTGAGTGGATATAAATTCATATCAATACAATGGAATGCACTCAACAATAAAAAGGAATCAACTAGTTAAACACGCACTGACAATGCTGAAACTCCAGATAAGTTCACTGATTGAAATATGCTAGTCAAAAAGTGTATATGTTGTAGGATTCCATGTGTATGAAATGCTGGAATGTGAGAGCTGAACTACAACTACAGCTGCAGACACAGATATATGGTTGCCTGGTGACAGGGAACATCCAGAATGGAGAGGGCTGGTTCCAGTGGAGCATCAGGAAACTTTGAAGAGTGACGGCTATGTTCATTATCTTGATTGTGGCACTGGTTTCATGAGTATATACTATGTCAGAACTTTATCAGTTATACACTTTATGTGCATGCAGCTTATTTTATATTGATTATATTTTAATAAAACTGTAAGCAAATATGTGGGATGGAGCTAAACAGTGCGTACAGAGAAATTTATAGTCTTATATGCCTATGTAAGAAAAGACCAAATTTCCCTTTAAAGACATTAGAAAAGATACAAATTAAAGTAAACAAGCAATGAAATAAANCAGCTCAGAGCCTGGAGCCTATTTCAGAGTCTGTATCTCCCTCTCTCTCTGACCCTCCTCTGCTCACGCTGTCTCTCTCTCTCCTAGAAATAAATATTAAAAAAAAAAAAAAAAGAATAGACCAATAGTCCAAGAAAACTTCATGGTTTAGCAGAAGAAGGAAAATTAAGTTTTAGTTTGACATCAGCACGCCTTGTCTGCCAGCCAGAACTAGCAGAGTGTGGATGCCTGCACTTTCCTCTCTGAGGTCAGCTCTTCCAACTTTTTCTTTTAAATGTTTTATTTATTTCTGAGAGAGAGAGAGAGAGAGAATGTGAGCAGCAGAGAGTCAGAGAGAGAGGGAGACAGAATCTGAAGCAGGCTCCAGGCTCTGAGCTGTCAGCACAGAGCCTGATGTGGGGCTCGAACCCACGAACCAAGAGATCATGACCTGAGCCGAAGCCAGACACTTAACCTACTGAGCCACCCAGGCACCCCAGCTCTTCTAACTTTCTAATGCAGACTTCAGTCGCTAGCTGTGCGTCGGTGACTAGGCAGCTCCCCCCGGTAGAGGCCAGCCCACCGTGCAGCCAGTTCTACCCTACTTTGCAGCAATTCCCCAAACAGGTACATCGAAGTGGCTGGCATCAGGAAGCGTCTCTTGTCCACCAGCCTCTGCACACAGGCCGCCCCTCCCCATCCAGAGGTCAAAGGCCACCTCAGGATTTCCGTCCGAATGCCTCTTTCCCAAGGCTCCATTCTTAGTCTCCTAGCTGGCTCACCAATTGTTGGTTCCTAAACTTGGGAACTTCCTGGGTACAATGAAAAACTGGCCCTTGTAGTCAGAGGGCAGGGAGAGACTGAAGAAAGAGTCAGCCCACATCAGATGGCAGGTGGCAAGTTAAATAAAGGAAAAAACTTCCAGATGAGGCTTGTTTGGGACATCAGCAAGAGAGCGGATTTCCACACCTGCCAGCCAGAATCTGAAACGTTTGGGGTTTTTAAAATCATTTTCCTGCTTCAACCTTTTAAAGTTTATTAATTTTTTAAAACAATGACTTAAAATTTTTTATTTTTTTAAAATTTATTTTTGAGAGAGAGACAGAAAGACAGAGCATGAGTGGGGGGAGGAGGGGAGAGAGAGGGAGACACAGAATCTGAGGCAGGCTCCAGGCTTTGAGCGGTCAGCACAGAGCCCAGTGCAGGGCTTGAACTCACTAGCTGTGCGATCATGACCTGAGCTGAAGTCAGATGCTTAATCAACTGAGCCACCCAGGCAACCCTAACATTTATTAATTTTTGAGAGAGAGAGAGAGAGAGAGAGAGAGAGAGAGAAGATCCCAAGCAGGCTCCACGCAGTCAGCACAGAGCCCCATGTTGGGCTCGTACCCAGGAACTGTGCCATCATGACCTGGGCTGAAATCAAGAGTTGGATGCTTCCAAGCTTTCCTTTAAACATTTATATAGAGGCCTTACCTGGGTTCAGTCACATATGCCATCCAGATGCCTCAACAACACATTACTCCCTTGAGGCTGCATCCTTGACAACGGCTCCCGCTGTGGGACGGGTGGGCAGAGCGCACATTCCAACATCCCGAGGACAGTGGATAGGGGCTCAGAGCCTCTGATTGCCCAGGTCCCCTGGATGGTCAACGGGTAGTTATAGCCCCTTGAGGACCACCTCCAGTCAACCAGCTAACTGGCCATTATATTAAGCAACTATATCTTTTTTTTTTTTTTAATGTTTACAATTTTGAAGGGAAAATTTTTTTATCAATGTCAAAGTGAGCCATTTTCCTATAATAGAATTTGCTTTATCCTATTTTTCATATCATATGATTTTCTTCTCCTGATGTTTAAGAAAGCATCATTCTATTTATTTATCTTTTCTTGTTGTTATTGTCAGTTTCCTTACTAGTTTTGGTTGGTTTCAAGTAAAGAAAAGGGTAAAATGGCTTTGTAGTACCTACTTTAAAGTTTTTTTAAGTTTATTTATTTTGAGAGAGAGAAAGAGAAAGTCCTGAGGAAGGGCAGCGAGAGAAGGAGAGAGAATTTCAGGTAGGCTCCATGCTGTTAGCACAGAGCCTGATGCAGGGTGTGAGCCCACCAATCCCAAGAACATGACCTGAGCTGAAATAAAAAATCAGATACTTAACTGACTGGGCCAACCAAATGTAAAGTATACATTCAGGCAGGAAGAAGTTTGAAAGGAAAATTTCTCTAGCAGTTTTGGTAATTAGAACTCTGTTGTGTTGTATCATAGATGTTGGTTTATAAAGTGTGTAAAAAGAACACTGGGCTGAGAATTATAAGTTCTCTTTAATTCCTGAGTAGTTACTAAGTTACTTATAGGCTGCTATATTTTTTTCTTTAGTCTTCTCCATTATAAAATTATGGAGAATACAAAATAATTTACAGATATATTAAATTTATAAATGTAGTATCTACCAAAAGAAAGTACAGAGGAACATTGGTAGCTTCTCATATGTGGGAAGACATTTATTCCAGATTAGAAAAGCAAATGTTACAGGGGAAAGGTCAACAGTGCTTATTACTAAAGATTTCATAGATTTTGTTAAGTTGAACAATGGAAAGTGAGAGGGCTTTTGGAAAATAGGTGATTCACAATGAGATAATGTCCCAATGGGAAAGTCCTGAACATATATGTACATGTGTATGACACACAGGAGAGAAACATACCAACAAATTGCTGGGTGAGCAATTGCTACAACTGGAAATGCAAGTGGTCAAAAATACAAATATATTAAAAACTGCTCAACTTCACAATTGCTGGAACACATGAAATCAAAGTGAAAAGGCAGTATTTCTTTTTCATTTGTCAGGTCAGCAGACATTACAAGGATTTGTGCAATGCTGGTAAGGTTACCAATGGATATAGACCACAACATTACACTTAGCCAGAATAGCTAAGTGTAGAATAGCTACATTTTCAGAAAGTAATTTGATGATTTCTATTAAAATTCACATAATCTTTGACCTGGCTCTCTTACATTTGGAAATCTGTGCCATAGAAACATAAACACCAGACATAAATGTTGCAACATCATTTGTAGGGGGAATAAAGGGGATACCATGATTTGTATTATTACGAGGAACATACATTCTTTCTTTGAAGTGTTGCACAGCTAGTTATTAAAAAAGTAAATTGTATATTAGTGTTTTGGTTTGGAGGAAACATCCTGATACAACCATTGATAGATGAGAAAAAAAATCAAGTCAAACATTCATCTGTGAATCTGATCAAAGTTTGTGTGGGTTTGAAACTTCTTAGGAGTTTTCACTAAAATCAGTAACTGGCTCCAATCACAAAAGGCAGGGAGAGACCAAAGGGAGAAGCAGGCCACTCCAGAATGGGAGGTGGCAGGTTTAACAGACAAGAGAACTTACCGAAGAGGTTGTCCTGGCCCAGCAGGAAGAGCATAGCTATCCTGCCACCTGCCAAATCTTTAAAGATTGTATCGAGGCTTTAACTGGGTTCAATCACATATGCCATCCGGAGAGTCCCAAGTACACGCCACTATCTCAAGGCTGTGTCCTTGGGGCAGATTTTGGGAGCAGAGAAGGCAGTCAACATGCACATTCCAAGGGTAGTGTTGGGGTGAGGAGCCTCCAGTTGCCAGGGTCCAGCTCACAGATCAACCAGAGGTCGGGTCTTCTTTTTGACCAGCCTCCCAACATTTAAAAAAAGGTAAAAAGGGTGGGGGTAAAATCTACCTAATGTGTAAAATATATTGGTATGTGCATACGTATGTGATCATAGAGGGAAGTGTGCAAATTTGCTGGCCACACTGTTAACATCGGTTTTTTAGTAACACGACATTGAAAGGAACAACAGAGAGTGGGGGTGCTTCATGCTCAGCTGAGTTGTTGGACTTGTTTTGCAACAAATATGTGAGTTTTGTCACTAAAATCTACTTTTGCAAAGCTGCAATCTGTGTCAAAACTTGAATCAATGAATGAATGAATAGATGCATAAGTCAATTCACTTAGGCAGATGGACGCAATGGCTTCTGGTAAGGCAGCTTCTCCACCCTAACATTCTCTGATTTCATGAACCACTTTTATATGCTGGTGAATGAAATCGGTGTAAAAACCTAAGGAAAATGAGAGATTCTTAGCAATTCTGTGCTTGCATCTCACACTTTTCCCCTGTTAGGATCTGGATTTCCCCCTCATCCCTCACTGCTCACCCCCAGAGTCTGTAATTTTTATACCAGGTGGCATGTTATCTCCTTATTAAACACTTTGATTAAAAAAATGCTAAATTCAAAAGAACACAATGCAAGTGATGCAATGTGAAAAGTAAACAAAATATTATCTTAAATATCTTCATATTGAACTACATTTTACAGTGGATGCAGCACAGCATTTCATAGAAAGAATCTATGCTTCCCCTAGTAATAACAGCTTCGGCTCCTTTCCTTTTATTCTCCCTACAAACGATGTCGCAACATTTGTGTCTGGTATGTATATTTCTGCAGCACAGATTTCCAAATGTAAGGGAGCTGGGTCCTGGATTATGAATGATTAATTTTGTTACTTGTCAGTTTTGTGACATTTCCCAACACCATTTTACTGAGACCTGTTAAAACTTGGGTTTACGTGAGCCGAAGGGAAATGTGTATTTATCTAGAAAGATCAATGGTTTCTTCCCAGTGAGACTTTGGCTTAACATGATTCTGCCCTGCATCTTCATTACATAACACGTGTCAAATCTGTCACCTATTGAGATAGGCACTGCCTAGCAGGAGAGCTGAAGTGTTTTCTGTCGTCTTAATTGCTTCATAAACATCCGTGATGCACGTGCTGTTGAACGGGGATTGGGAGAACAGCAGGAAGCAAGTGATAATTATTCATTTCCTGAATTGCTCTAAGGTCCTTCTCCAAGTCTATGCAAATATATTCAAACCAACTGTCTTCCTCTAGCTCGAGATATTGCCGTTCGGATCTGCTCACGTACTCTGTCTACAGTCTCTTCCTGCCATATTCACATGGATTAACTACGTGCTTTTCATATACTTTTCATAACTACTTGTTACCTCCACTCAGGGACTCACCCTAGGCGATGATTAGAGACGGTGTCAATTAGAGCTGCACGGTATTTTCCTCTTATGGCGCC
>NW_024083209.1:0-22369 GCF_003009895.1 Hyaena hyaena | reverse complement strand
GCTGAAATTGCCTTAGACACAGCTTCCCAGGCAACCCCCTCGGGCAATTCCAGGCCCCCTGCCGAGCTCTGGGGGCGGAGTCAGAATCGCTGCTTCCTTCTCTGGGTCAGGCTGGTGCGCATGGGCGGGGACTTGCCTGCCGGGTGCTCTGAGCCCCAGCCCGCTGGAGTGAGAAAAACTGGGTCCCTCTATGGTTCGTCACCCGAAACACGAACTCACAGGCTAATTTCCCAGTTTTTAGTTCCTTGCCTTCCCTCTCGAGTTCCAGCCAGCCAGGAGCGCGGACGCCCGGTGTCTGTGCGGCTCTTGCAGGGGCCCCAGCCGCCCGGGAGCTACAATGGCGGCAGGCGCGCCACCGCTCTGACGTCCAGCCACCAGGAGCAGCACAAAGAAGCAGTTTGTTTGCTCAGCCCCCTCCAGGACCAGTTGGTGCGAGGGGACCTGGTGTGCAGGTATTTGGCAAGTACGGTCTTTCTAACGGAGGTTTTTCTCCCCCGTGTGGAGGTTTTTCTGTTTCGGACTCTCTCCTTTTCCCCTCTCACTCCCCGTAGAGGGTAGAGGGGGATCGCCTCCCACCCTGGAGTCTCTGATCCCGGCCCGATTTTATCTTCCCCGGTTCGCACTCACGTTAGAAGTCTCTCTCAGTGGATTCTGCGTCTTTTTTCTCCCAATCTCTCAGGTTTTGTAAGGTTTCCAATGGCTTCAGATCTTTTCTTTGTGATGTATGGGCTCGAGTGCAAGTACGGAGCTCCTTACTTCTCCACCATCTTGCCCTCTCCTGTCTGACCCAGTAATTATAAATCACAGGTTCCAACAGCCCCCTCCTTGGGCTTAATTAATTTGCTTGAGCACCTCACAGAACTCAAATAAATATTTTACTACCAGATTACACAGTTTGTTGTAAATGGATATAACTCAAGAACAGCCAGAAGGAAGTGATACATAGAGAAAAGTATGTAAAAAACAGCACAGAGCTTCCATCTATCTGAAGGTACCACTCTCCCTGAATCTCCATGTGTTTCCCACCTGGAAACTCTCCAACCCTGTCCTTTTGGTTTTTTATGGAAGCTTCATTACATAGGCATGGATGATTAAATCATTGGCTATTGTCATTTGATTCAAATTCCAACCCTTCTTTCCTCTCTGGAGGTGGGAAGGGTGTGGAATTGAAAGTTGGATTCCCTGACAATTAGCCCTCATCCTTAACTGTTTCCCTAAGGTCATCTCATCAGGATAAAAAGATACTTTTTGTCTTCCACCTCACTTAGGAAATTCCAAGAATTTTAGAAACTCTGTTCCAGAAACTGGACAAAGACCACATATGTATTTCTTGTTATAAATCACACTATCATGCACCTCAAAAAATATTTTTTTAAGTATAGATACAAAAGACAAATTCTAGGAAAGGATAGCTAGCTTCTTAGGAAAGTCTAGAGACTGCTAGAGACTATGCTATTTTCCTAGAAACAATTTAAAAAATTAATGAATTTAGGAAAAAAAGAGAGATTTTTTACTATGAAGTAGAGAAAGATCCATGAAGATGCTTCCAGTCTTTAAGGATTTGTATTCTGATAATAAAGTTAATCAGGTAGTAAAATGTATTGTTAGAGACTGTCTTAAAGTGTTATTTATGATTCTAATCAATATTCCTACCTTTAAAGTAGCATTATGCCTTACATATAAAGGTACATACACAGGAAACACCTTTTGAAACTTTCGAAAAATCTAGAGAATGATAGACAAAATTTCATCTAATGGTTACTTGGTCGGTGGTACAGAAAGAATCCAAGATGTTCTGTTCTGTGGCAGATGGCAGACACTTGGCCATTAATTCATTATTATTTACACATTACCCAGTTGTTATAAACATTTTTGTTTATTTTCAATATTTCATTACTTAAAAAAAAACAATTTAGTGAATGAATACATTTTAAGAGGATAGCCAATGCTTTAGTATCTTGCTAATAGTCTAGATTTTAAAAGTTCTATACAAGTTACTTTTAAAAATGGATATTTTTATTTTTTATTAACTTTCAACTCCCCTGTGACATAGAAGTGTTCACAACTTAGCAACTTTTATACTTGATAAAACTTAAGTATGTAAGTAACTTGTTCAGGGTCACCTACCTGTGGAGTTATTGAAGTCATCTTAAGTTGTGTTAGTTATAGGCCTTTGACTATTCTTGAGTATTAATCACCATGAACTTCAGTGAACTTCAACACTGTCCATATGAGTGATTAGCCTAACCAGCAACTCTAGCTTGTCCCGTGCATAAAACATGAGGTGAAGAATTTTATTTTCATACCTATTCTTGAGGCAAGAGTCACCTGTGTATACACTGGATTAATGGAGTTAAGATATCTTAGTTTTTAAAAAGTTGTTTTTCAGTACTTTCTCTTTACTGTTCATCTAAAAGAGCCCCGTGGACTCTTTATGAAGAGTTATTAAAGACTGAGTTGCCTTTGATTGTTTTTAATCCCAAATCAGTTTTGGCAATAATTTTATTTTACTTCCCAGTGATAAATAATTCCTTTGCATTCAGTTACAGAATGAGGTTTTACTGGCTTCTTTAAAAAAATTTAGAAAAATCCAGCACTGTTTCAGTGTATTTCAATCAACTTTAACTAAGTATAGACCAACAAAAGACAAGATAGAAAGCTGCAAAATAAAATGTGTGTGTGTGTTTATTTGAAGTCTTAGGGATTGCAATTTGGGAAACATAGAATCAATTGAAATAAAAATTTGTCCAGAAAGACAAAAGAGACTAGTGCCTTTAAAAAGTAAAGAGGGAATTTACCTAAGTTGTTTTGAACAAAATGTGATTGGAACTGACATAGCTATAGTTACAGTATCTATATGTGGTTGGGCACAAACTCCATTTCTATCCATTCCAACTTGTACCAGATGCCTTGGCTTTTAACTGAGTTAAGTAACAATTCTGAGAATTTGAGGCAGGAGAGAAAGTGCACAAGTTCCACCTTTTTTATTCCTTTTTATTCTCTCCATTATCATAAGTTAAGAACTTTATTTTGTTATCTTTATTTTCTTTTAAAAATAAGGGTTCATCTTTTAGGAAGGGAAATAAATTATATTGAGAAAAGGATTTTGAAACTTGTTGAAGGCACCTGTTTTCATAGGCTACCTTCTCTTCTAACCTTCCTTAGACTTCCTTTCTTTGTAGACATTGTCCCTTATAATATTTAACCAAGGAAATGTACTTATTTTAAAAATAGAGGAGTTGGTTAATTTTAATAAGATTCTAGGGTCTGACTGAGAGAAAGCACATCCCACAAGAGGCAGAGATTCAGTGCAGACTACTGCATTGAAAGGAAAGCGTGGTTCAGACATGAGAGCAGGGCAAAAGCAACACACATAGGATAATCGTCTGAACTGCCAAGTTCTGGTGAACAAGGGATATTGCACTGCAGAGCACCCCAGAACCTCCTCTATATAAAGTCACTACTTTCAAGAGTAGAAGACCCAGCGGACTTTCTTAACACACAGAAATAGACACAGAGAGATAGACAAAATGAGGGGACAGAGAAATGTATCCAAAATTAAAGAACAGGACAAGGTCACAGCCAGAGATCTAAGTGAAACAGATATAAGTAACATGCTTGATACAGAATTTAAAGCAATGATCATAAGATACTAACTGGACTTGAGAAAAGAGTGGAAGACATGAATGAGACCCTTAACACAGAGGTAAGGAAAAACATAGCACAGATAAAAGGCTCAATAGATGAAATGAGAAAACAATGCTTATGGAATGAACAGCAGAATGGAAGAAATAGAGAAACAAAATTATTGACCTAGAAGACAGAGTAATGGGAAGTAATCAAGCTGAACAAAAGAGAGAAAAAAAAGAATTATGCATATCAAGAGTGGACTGAGGGACTCAGTGACTCCACTAAATATAATAACATTCATATCATACAAATCCCAGAAGAAGAAGAAGAGAGAGAAAAGGGGGAAGAAAATTTAATTGAAGAAATGATAATTGAAAACTCCCCTGATCTGGGAAATGAACAGATGCCCAGATCCAGAAGGCACAGAGATATCTCACCAAAATAAACAAAAGCAAACTACCCCAAAACATATTAAAAACCTCAAAGCAGCAAGAAAAATAAGTCTTTAGCTTATAAGGGAAAACCAATGAAGTTACCAGAAGATTTTTTAACAGAAACTTAGGAAGCCAGAAGGGAGTTAAATATTTTCAAAGTGTTGAATGGGGAAAATCTGCATCCAAAATTATTCTATGTAGCAAGGCTGTCATTCAGAATAGAAGGAAACATAAAGAGTTTCTCAGACAATCAAAAACTAAAGGAGTTTGTGACCACTAAGCCAACACAGTAGGAAATATTATACAGGATTTAGTGAATGGAAAGGAGAGACCAAAAATGATACTGTATAGGTAGAAAACACAATAGCAGTGAAAATGACTATTTCTGTAAACAAACTCAGTCAAGGAACACAAAATAAGAATATAAAATGTAATAATATATACCTAAAATGTGAGGAGAAGAGGAAAAAAGAAGAGTTCAAACTTAAAAGACCATCAACTTCTGCTGACCTATATATAGACCTAACAGTAACCACATATCAAAAACCACTTATAAAGATGCCAGGAATAAAGATAAAGAAATTCAGATATATCACTAAAGAAAATCAAGAAAACATTAAAGAGAGAATGACATGAATGAATCAGAAAAAAAAATCTATAGTAACAATCACAAAACAAGTAACAAAATGGCAATAAATACATATCTATCAATAATTACATATGTATCAATAAATACATATCTACCAATAATGTAAATGGGCTCGATGCTCCAATTAAAAGACATAAATGACAGAACAGATTAAAAAACAACAAAACTCATCTATATGTTACCTACAAAATACTCATTTTAAACCTAAAGCCACTTATAGATTGAAAGAGAGGGAGAAACATCTGTCATGCAAATCAATGTCAAAAGAAAACCAGAGTGGTGATACTAAGTGAAACGGATATAGGTATTGTGATACAAAGACTATAACAAGAGACAAAAAATAATAATAAATAATAATAAGGAGGACAATCCAACAAGAATTGTAAATATTTATTTGTTTATCTACAACAATTGTAAATATTTATACACCCAACTTAGAAGAATCTTTCAAACACATAAAACAGTTAAAAACAAATATAAAGAAAGTAACCAATAATAATACAATAATAGTAAGGGACATTAACACCCCACTTAGATCAATTAACAGATAAACTAAACAGAATATCAGTAAGAAAACAATGGCATTGAATGACACTCTGGGCTGGATTTAATAGATATATTCAGAACATTTCATCCTAAAACAGCAAAATACACATTCTCTTTAAGTGCGCACAGAATATTCTCCAGAATAGATTACATGTCAGGCCACAAAATCAGCATCAACAAATTCAAGTTTGAAGTCACACCATGTATCTTTTCTGACCACAACAGTATGAAGCTAGATGTCAACAACAACAACAAAATCTAGAAAGACCACAAATACGTGGAGGCTAAATATCATGCTCCTAAACAATGAATGACTCACCCAGAAAATCAAATAATATATTAAAAAGTACATGGATACAAATGAAAATTAAAACACAATTGTCCAAAACCTCTGGAATGGAACAAAAGTATTTGTAAGAGGGAAGTTTATAGTAATATAGTCCTACCTCAAGAAGCAAGAAAAATCTCAAATAAAAAACCCAACCTTACACCTAAGGGAGCTAGAAACAGAACAGCAAACAAAACCTAGGACCATCAGAAGGAAGGGAATAATAAAGATTAGAACAGAAATAAATTATATAAAAACTAAAACAAAATATAGAACAGTGAATTCAGAAACTGGTTCTTTGAAAAAAATTGATAAACTTCCAGCCATACTTATCAAGAAAAAAAGAGAAAGGACTCAAATAAATAAAATTACAAATGAGAGAGACGAAATAAAGCCAACACTACAGAAATACAATCATAAGACAGTATTATGAAAAACTATATGCCAACAAGTTGGAAAACCTAGAAAAAATGGATAAATTCCTAGAAATACATAAACTATCGAAACTGAAATAAGAAGAAGTAGGAAAAAAATGCTTTTATTTGAGAGACAGCGCGAGCTCTCATGCGCACGGGCCAGCGCACGCATATGCGCACGCGCGCGCACGCGCGCACACACACACACACACACACACACACACACACACACAGTGGGGGAGGGGCAGAGAGGAGAGACAGAATCCCAAGCTGGCTCTGCATCATCAGCACAGAAACCTGATGTGGGGCTCAAACTCATGAACTGTGAGACCATGACCTGAGTTGACACCAAGAGTCAGACACTTAACTGACTTTGCCACCCAGGAACCCTGGAAGAAATAGAAAAATTGAACAGACTTCTAACTAGCGAAGAAATTCAGTCAATAATCAAGAAACTCCCAACAAGGGGTACCTGGGTGGCTCAGTTGTTTAAGTGTCTGACTCTTGATTTCAGCTCAGGTCGAGTCATGATCTCATGGTTCATAAGATCAAGCCCCATATTGAACTCTGTGCTGAGCATGGAGAATGTTTAAGATTGTCTTTCTCTTAGCCTGGGTGGCTCAGTTGGTTAAGCATCAGACTTCAGTTCAGGTCATGATTCCAAGGTTTGTGAGTTTGAATCCTGTGTTGTGCTCTGTGCTGACAGCTCAGAGCCTGGAGCCTGCTTCAGATTCTGTGTCTCCCTCTCTCTCTGCCTCTCGCCACTCATACTCAGTCTCTCTCAAAAATCAATAACCATTAAAAATTTTTTTAAATAGATTCTCTCTCTCTCCTACTCCTTCTCTCTCTCCTCTCAAAATAAATAAATAAACACTAAGAAAAATCTCCCAACAAGCAAAAGTTCAGAGCCAGAAGACCTTACAGGAAAATTCTACCAAACATTCAAACATTTAAATAAGAATTAATACCCAAACTTCTTAAACTATTTCAAAAATAGAAAAAGAATGGAAAATTCCAAATTCATTCTATGAGGCCAATATTGCTTTGATACCAAAATCAGATAAAGACACTACTAAAAAATCAAACTACAGGCCAATATCCCTGATGAACATAGATGCGAAAAATCTCAACATGACTTCTTTCTAGACATGTCTCCTGAGGCCAGGAAAGCAAAATCAAAAACAAACTATTTGAACTACATCAAAATAAAAAGCTGCTGCGACTCCTGGTTGGCTCAGTCAGTGAAGCATCCAACTCTTTGTTTCAGCTTAGGTCATGATTTCATAGTTTGTGAGATTGAGCCCTGCATTGGGCTCCAGGCTGACAGCATGGAGCCTGCTTGAGATTCTCTCTCTTCCTCTCTCTCCTCTCTGTCATTCAGTTTTTCTCTCTCTTACTCTCAAAATAAATAAATTTAATGAAATGAAATTTTAAAAATAAAAATTAAAAAGTTTCTTCCCAGCAAAGGAAATAGTCAACAAAACTAAAAAGCAACATACTGAACGGGAAATATTTGCAAATGACATATCTGATAAAGGGTTAGTATTCAAAATATATAAAGAACTTACACAAGTCAACACTCAAAAAGAAGATAGTCCAACTAAAAACGAGCAGGGACACCTGGGTGGCTCAGTCATTTGAGTGTCTGACTTGGGCTCAGGTCATGATCTTACAACATGGGTTCAAATCCCACATCAGTCTTTGCACTGATAGCATGGAGCCTGCTTCAGATTCTCTGTCTCCCTCTGCCTCTCCTTTATTTGCACTTTCTCTCTCTAAAAGTAAATGAACATTTTAAAAAGGAGCATAAGACATTCAGATGGCCAACAGATACATTAAAAGATGCTCATCATCACTTACCAGGGAAAAACACAATGAGATAACACCTCATACCTGTAAGAATGGCTAAAATGAAAAACACAAGAAACAATAGGTGTTGGCCAGGATGTGGAGGAAAAGGAATCCTTGTGCATTTTGGTGGGAAAATAAAACTGGTGCAGCCCCTGTAGAAAATAGTATGAAGTTTCCTCAGAAGTTTAAAAATGGAACTACCCTACTATCCAGCAATTGCACTACTGGATATTTACCAAAAGAACAAGAACACTAATTCAAAGGGATATATGTACCCCTATGTTTGTAGCAGCATTGTTTACAATAGTCAAGATATGGAAACAGCCCAGGTGTCCATCAATTGATGAACAGAGAAAGAAGATGTGGTATGTATATATGTATGTATATACATATACATATATACAATAGAATATTATTAAGTTATAAAAAAGAATGAAGTCTTGTCATTTGCAATAACCTGGATGCTAGATGGAGCTAGACAGTATCATGCTAAGCAAATTAGGTTAGAGAAAGACAAATACCACACAATTTCACTCATATGTGGAATTTAAGAAATAAAACAAATAAGTAAAGGGAGAGAGAGAGAAACCAAGAAACAAAAAACAGACTCTTAACTACAGAAAACAAGCTGATAGTTGCCAGAGGGGAAGTGGGTGAGGAAATGAATGAAATAGTTGATGGAGATTAAGGAGTTCACTTGTCATGATAAGCACTGGGTGATGTTTGAAGTGTTGAATTACTGTATTGTATACCCGAAACTAATATAGCACTGTAAGTTAAGCTGACTGGAATTATAATAAAAACTTTAAAAAAAGAGAAAACCATAGGGTCTGAAACCAAAACCATATAGTAATGTAATCAAAGATGGCATCCAAATCTGAGTTTTTGCTCCCATTTTTAATTTATTCTGTCACTTAAGGTTTATTTTGTCCTTAATATTCCTCCTAATTTAATTATTTTTATTATTAGAATACTTTTGTGATAAAAATGTTTTTTTTAAATTTTATATCTAATAAATATACAATATCCTTCTATTTATGATTGAGATTGTTGGACGTGAATTCATACATACTCATCATTGCATATGGAAATTTAGCAATGTAATTGCTCAGTAGAATTAACAGGAAAATGTGGTGGTTATTGTTAATTATATGTAAGATTTACTGATGATTGGTCTAGTTGTTTATCAGTAAAGTAAAACTATGTATATAAACTGTTTCAGATACCTAGGAATGTTCTATGACCTCATCTGTATAACCTACAGTATTCTTTTAGAAGCTATTCTGGTAGAACCAGTGAAGGTGCACAATGGCCCTGCATGGAGACCAGCCTTAAATGCAGAAGGGAGTTGCCCTGCTTCTAACCTCACCTTTTACATGATCTTGACTCATTTTGGTAATAGATATAATTAACTCCATAGGTTTTTAGATTTTTGCTTTTGCTATTACAAATAAACCAAGGTACATTTAGCATTTCTTCTGTTATGTTCTAACAATTCTTTTTTTAATTTTTTTTAAAAAAATTAGAACTAGTGTTTCATTAAATATTGAATTCCAGGGTACCATTATTTATAGGAAGAAAAAAAAAAAAAAAGAACCAAAATAGACTCTTGTTCCATGTTCCCAGTAGCTCTACTGATACCCAACATGTTGGCAGTAGGTCAGCCAGTTGACATAAGCCTAAAATACTTTGTCCAAAGTCATTATCATGTCCAACCTTCAAAATGCTTATGCTACTCTACAATTATGCAAAGATCAAGTGCCCTCCCCAAACTGTTTTCTACATTTTCTACTTTTTTCTACCATTTTCTACCTTTTTCCTCTAATATATAGGGCCTTGCACCATGATCTCAGTATCTATAGCCAATTCTGTCTTCAGAAAAAGCATATTCTGCCTTTCTTGGGGATCCTTGGAGTCCTGCCAGGTCCAGTGAGGGAGGGATGAAGTTCCACTCTTCCTAGAGACAGTGGGAGCAGGGTCAGAGGACTATCTCTGAGACCAAGGCCCAATGCTTAGATGTTGTGTGACCTTAACAACTGCTTAGCCTGTCTACACCTCAGTCTCCTCATTTGTAAAGAAGAATTCCAAAAAGGTTGTTGGAGAATTTCATTAGCTAAGTCACATAAAACATTTAGTGCACTGAGTAAGTGTTCAGTAAATTACTCAATTTATTGAAATTACTCAATTTATTGGGTAAACACTCAGTAAATGCTAACCATAAATATAATTATTACTAACATTAATGTTATCTATTGCCATATTCTTTATATGCTGCCTACTGTATTTATAATTTGAACTCATGATTTGAAGCCTTTTATTCTCCCAGGCTTTAACAAATGGATGGCAATGCCTTACAATATATCTAAATGCCCATTCAATCTCACAGAGCTGATCAGTTCCAAACCAAATGAATATGTTCTAGAAAGAAATATATAAGCTTGAGATGATAATCTTTCTGTAAAAAGAAAATAATTTATAATCTCAGGGTATGAAAGATCTTTCTAACCATGCCTCAAAATCTGTAAGTCATAACAGAAAATCTAAATTGATAAATTCTACTAAATCAATTAAAATTTTTTGCATTGCATCAGACACCAAAGAAAAATCAAGACACTTGATAAACTGGGAAAAGTACATTTGCAATTCAATCACAAATACTGATGTCCTTGATATGCATTTTAATTTTTTTAATGTTTATTTATTTTTTAGAGACAGGTAGAGACAGAGCACAAACAGGGGAAGGGCAGAGAGAGAGGGAGACACATCTGAAGCAGGCTCCAGGCTCTGAGCTGTCAGCACAGAACCTAATGAGGGACTCAGACCCACCAACTGTGAGATTATGACCTCAGCCTAACCAACTGAGCCACCCAGGCACCCCAATACACACTTTATTAGAGAAAAGACCAACAATTAAGTTGGTTAAAAAAAGGGGGTGGGGAAGGGAGATGAAACAAAGAATTCAGAGACCAAAAAACACAAATGTGTCTTAAACCAAAGGATTCCCAACCTCAGTCACAGTAGGGAAATTCTAATTAAAGGTACTCCAATATACTGTCTCACCCATCAAATTTGCAGTGTCTGAAGTTTGATGAGGATTGTTGGTGGGCTGGGTATTTGTACAACTCCTGTGGAAGGAAATCTGGCATAACATTTTCAATTGCAAATGCATATTCCTTTGGCCCCAGTAATCTTACTCCTCAGTATTTAACCCATATAAAAGTACAAAAATCAAAATTGGCATACTGACAGATATATTCATTTCAGAATTTTGAAGAAGCAGAGACTTAAAATTAATCCGTGTCCACGAGTAAAGCAGTGTATAAATTGTCCTTAAGACGCATAATAGTAAAAATATCATGTGACTGTTATAAAAAAAAAACAAAAACAGCTGTAGGTAGTAATATGGAAGACATTCAAAATATATAGAGTGGATAAAAGCAGAGTTTTCTAGAAGGTGTATGCTATCTTATCACTTGTTTAAATAATTGGAGGAAGATTATACATTAGTGTTTTTATATGCATAAAACCGTTCTGGAAGGTTACATGAGATCAAGAACTCTGACCAGCGGGGTGTTGCTGGAGACCGTGCAGTGGATGAGGGTCAGCCGGGTTCTTGGTGGGTTCAGGCGTTATGGACAAGGATCAGTTTGAACAGATGGTATCCGTGCTTGGGGGTTGCAAAACATTCTGAACATTGTTCCCAGGCGTGGTGACAGAAAAGAACTTGAAAGTCACTGCCCTCATCTTCCTGGCCCCGAGGAGGGCACCCACCTTGCAGTACTAAGCAGCTGTGTACCCCTCACCCTGCACCACCTCCTCCCAGCTCAGCCCTGGTGATGTGCTTGCAGCCTGAACCAGCCTTGGTGGGAATATTTACACCACACAAACAGCAAACACCACAAATCAGGGCTCTTTCTTTTCCCAAAAGCTGGTAGCTCAACATTTAGCAGCAGAGCACTGGAAAAAGCTATGGTACAAGGTAACAACCACAGCACAGCGTAGATGCTACTTGAAAGAATATTTTATCACTCCAATCTCTCCAGGCTTTCTGCTGAGCCAGGCTGCCTATTGCTACAGAAATCCAATCTAGAGTATGAAAGGGATTCTACACTTGCTGGCTGCAAAGTAATGATGCTTTGCTGAGCGTGATCAAGCAGGAACTGAAGATATCCATCAGCACCCAAATAAAAAACCACGAAGGACAGAGGTGGGAGAAAGGGTCTGGTACATGCAAAGTGGGGAGTTGGGGAGTCCATGGGAACCCTCTAACATGAGACTGAAAAAGTTTATGTCTATCCGGCTTTAAAGTTTCTGTTCAACAAAGACCTGATTGGTGTGGTCAGACTCAGAAACACAACGGTATTACAAGATGGATTTGTCTGCCCCTAAATCTTATAGCATTGTGAGAATTTCCTAGTCGCTAACATTTCTGAGTGTCATTTCTGAGTGTGCTGTCATTTCAGTGATTGCCTTAGATTATTAAATTTCTTCATGAAAGGGGAGCAGCCTGAATCCTTTATATACTACATTGAAAAAGTTTCTACATCATGAACCCAAGTCATTGTCAATAACTCCCATGAATAGCTGCCCCTCTAAGTTACAAATCTACCACACAAATATTCCATTTGTGTTCCATTGAAAAGGAAGTTCAGTGTCTTGAGAAAATTTGCTCTTTGAATGCAGTAGCTATAATATTACACTAAAACTTCAAAGAAATTTGTAAGTTAGCCAGAGGGCCATCTTTGGTGAGTGATTTTATTACTTTAGCATAGGATGAAACAGAATTCAACTTTTACTACTAACATTTAGCTCATGTACACAAAATGAGGGGTTATATTAAAGTAATTATCCAGATAATTCTCACCCGAATCTCCAGTAATTTCATCTGGGATTACACAAAAGCAATCTTTTAGAGCCCTGATCTCCAAACTGAATTCTCTTATGTTGAGCATGTCCTCCCAGTATATATATAAAATTATTAACAAATTGCACATGCTCAATGCTGCACTGATTGTATGCATTATTAGATATGCAAAACATATGCAAAACATAACCACATGTGGGTGCTTGTGTAAAATGCACATTCAAACTATAAAATAAGATTCTGGGTGCTTTTTGAAAGGAAGCTGGGCAAATTCATTTAACACCATGAGTGGCTCTTGTACCAGCTGTGAGAAGTCTTTGGAGCCTGAGTATTTAGTACAGGGCACAATTGGCTGATCCCCCAGTGACTTCTCATTTTCTAGTTATAATCATTTGTTTGAAGAACTAAATCACTCAATTCTCTTGCTAAAAAATGGGAATATTTTAAAAGAATTTCTTTCCCCCATACTTATAATGTGTGTTACCTATAATATTTTTATTAAGAAAAAACAAAAGAACCTCAATGGAACATTTAAAGAAAAAAAGTTGTTCTATTTTAGTCTTTGTAACTAAAGAAAAAACTCATTTATTTTATTTGGCTTTATTTCCTGAAAATACAAGGTGTTTTATTAAAAATTTATTTAAAAAACAACAACAGATAACGTTCCCAAGTGAAAAGCATTTATCCAACACAGAAGAGACAAAAAGCCAGCAAGTCTTGTATAAAATGATTAAATGTTCCCTGGTACATACAATATATGCTTAAATCATCCAAAATAGATTCTATATATGTTTAAATCATCTTATATTAAGTTATATAATTCCAGTTAACTTGTAAAATGAATGAGTACTTAGTTTTGGCAAGTTGTGGCATACTGTAATGTGTCCAATTTCAGGATAAGCTCTTTTATTTGAATATATACATTTCACAAAATATGTTTGAGTCTCTATGTTTAAACATCTACTTTTGAGCTTTGCGAGTATATAGGCATATCCTCTGAAATGTTCATTTTCAAAAAAAAGTCAGTACTTGAACCTTTTATTAAATCAGGGAGTAATGAATCTGAGAAAGGAAAAAGGAAATCTTAAATACTTTTATCTATTGAAAATATCTTTCACATGTTAAAAAATTATCAACAAAAATAATTGTTTTTCTCTCTAATGTCTCTGCTTAGTAAGGGGAAATGGAAAGAAAGAAAAAAGAAATAAAGAAAGGGTATTAGACCAAACATTTAAACACTTAAATAGACTATGTAAATAACTAGACTAAGATCTTCAAAATAATTCTTTAAAAATATTTCTTCTAATTTTTAAGAAGATGAGAGGGTTTATTGTACTTAATTTACTAATTTCTATAACTAAGCTGCTAGTTTTAATTCTGACTTCTATTTTAAAAGAATTAAACATTTTACTGAACTCTATAAAAACTTATATTAACTTAAGAACTTTAAATATTAGAGTATACAGTCTATAATACTTTAAATGATTATTATATTAAATACTTTGAATATAAACATTGATTCTATTGGTAATCTTTTCTAAGAAAACTACAAATTCCAGGTGTCATAGAAAAGAATTTTGATAAATTAGCCCACATAAAATGTAAAAATAAACATTTGTATCACATAAATAATACCAATTAAAATAATTTTGTCCAACTTACTATCTTTATAATAGTTATCATTTTTATATTGATTATACACTATGTGCTAAGCAAATATTAATTTACTTAATCCTCACAAACAAAAGTATAACAGTGTTAAAAATTAAATGAATTAAAGCTCACTCCTCATTAAGGACATTCACATTTTTCACACACAAAACTTTTTTTTACTGTATCAGATTATCAAAGCTATAATTAATATCACACACTATTAAGGTAGAAACATAGAAATACACTTGCTCATGTATTGTATCACCATTTTGGAAGAAAATAGGACTACAACCATAAAATAGTTACATGCATATCTCTTTGATCCAGCAATTCCAAGCTCCAGAATTTGTATGACTAATGTAATCACATGTGTGTAGCAAAATAAATAAATAATAAAAACAATGAAAGGGGAAAAATTCACCCTTATGTCCCTCAATAAAGAACTGGATAAGTAAATTGTACTATACTAACAGAATTGAATTTTCACAACTATTAAAAAGTAAAATTCTGGGAAGGAAGGAGGGAGAGAGCCAGCATGTAGGAAAGAAGCAGGAAGCAGAGGACAGGCATCTCAAACAGAAAGACAGTGACCCCAGGCAGTGGGAGGGAGGTATTCTTATTTCTACATCCCCATTTTCCAGTTCTAGTCCATATGTCTAGTTTCTCCCTTTCTTTTCTATTGGGTTCCCTTTTATGTTTTTAACAAGTTATCTTTCTGTTTAGACTAACTCAGGTGTATTTCTGTTCTTTGCAACCCATATATCCCTCACTAAACATGTAGCATGCTTTCCTGATACTTTGCTGGAGAATGCCAACTACAGCTTGTCTCTCTCCAGCCCTCATTTCTATTACAAAGCTTAAACTCTATCCTCCAAGTGTCAACCATCTTAAATGCACTAGGAACTTGTATTCCATTTGGCTGAAATTGATATAGTCACCTTTTCCTCAAAATACACTCCCTGTCTTAAATCCCCCCATGTACTGAATGAATGCCCTAATCTTGTCCCAGCTTAAACCTCAGCCACCTTTGGAACTTTCCATAGCTCCATTTTCTTCAATATTTGGAGACTCAATATAGTTGATTCTGCTTTCCAATATGACTCATCCCCTCACCATCTCTTCTATTTCAGCTGGTCTCAAAAGACCATTGAAAAGTCTTCTAGTGGTCATGATGATTCAATCCTCTACCCTGTAGATAAAGCTTTTTAAAAGGATATGCTGACCATTTTCTCAGAAACTTTATTATATTATTATTATTGTACATATAATAAGTCAAGCCTTGCAGTGGTTGTTGGGGACAAATCAGAGAACAAAACAGCAAAAATCTTTCTTTCAAGGATAAATACTGATAGAAGATAACTGCTCTATTTTATTAAAGCTGAGATATCATCTTTTATTAGATATAAAGAAAGAAAAAATTATAAAAGGTAAAATGTTATGGGTTATAAGAGCTTCCTGAGAATTCTGATTTCAAAGCTATTAAAATGTAAGAATGCATATTTAAAATTGATTAAGTATATGTCATGCAAGATAGTGATAAGTGGATACATGTGAAAGGGAAATTAAATAAGGAAAGGTAGGTAAGTGTCCAGGTAGAGTCACTGGTGATTCCTGAGAGGTCGACAGTTGAATAAAGACCAAGAAGGAAATGTTTGGTCTATGTGGATCAGCTGTGTGAACACTGGAGAGAAAGAGAATTCCTAAAATTTTCCGGAAAGAATAGAGTGTGCAAGAGCCCTGAGGCTGGAAAGTACAATGTTTTTAAAGATCAGCATGTCCTTAGGCTAAGCAGAGTATGCAATGATAGGAGACAAAGGAGTGGAGAGGGATCAGAGAATGAAGTAACAGGGCATGGGGTCCTATAAATTAGAGAAAGATTTGAATTCTTCCTCTGGGTGAGGCAAAAGCTCCATGATTTTGATCCAACTTTTCACATTGGTCACCCTGGCTGAGGGGAAGCAAGGGCAGTGAGAGGTCAGCTGTAATAATCCTGGTAGAAATTGACAGTGGTTTGTGTCAGAGTGGTTGGATGAAATTTCCACCAAAGTGAGATGGAGAGGAAAATGAAACAAGGAGGCTTTGGAGAGCAGTACCAGGCAGGTTAAGTTTGCAATGTCTGTAGAATACCCAATTCAATCCATAAATAAGGCAGTTGGATAAGTTTGTCTAGAAGTCAAGGGAAAGATCCTGAATGGAGGTACAAATATGGAAGTCACCAGGATGTGGGAGGCATTTCAAGCCAGAAGACTGAGTGAGTCTCTTAGGAGTGAGTAGGGATAGGGATACAACAGAGCAGAGGCTGAGATCAGAAGCAACACAGAGCTTGAAGGGTAGGAGAAAAGGTAGGAGCCAGTGGAGGAGATCCAGAGAGGAGCCAGAGAGACTGAGGAAGGTGTTGAGGTGAAGGGAAGTAAAGAAAAAGAAAGGGAGCAGAGGGGATGGGAGAGGAGGTGTGGAAAAAGGAAGGATTGCAGGGATGGGAGGGAGGAGAGGAGGAATGTGAAGAGAAATGAAGGCTTAGGAAAAGAAAGGGAACAAATAAAACAAAATAAGCTAACATAAAAACTCAATCAAAAAACAAAACTAAAAATAAAAGCAAATGAAAAAAACGGTCAAAGTGTGATATTCTGGGAACCAAGTGGAAAAGGTTTCTCAAGAAGAGGAGAGTGATCACTATGCCAAATGTTACTTAATGGTCACCAGGATGGGGACTGGAAATTAAGGATTAACTTAATGATGTACAGGCCATTACTGAACTTCATAAAAAAATTCCCAGAGGTCCTACTGGAGTGAGCTTTATAAGAAATGAGAGATCATGAGTATGTACAACTCATCTCAGAAGTGTTGCCGTAAAGTCAAAAACACAATTGGGGAGGTACCTAGAGGGAAAAGGTGGTTCTTTTGAGATGAGAGAAATTACAAAATGTTGTTATGGTGATTAGACTAATCTGATAAAGAGGGAAACTTTTTGGTTCTTTTGAGATGAGAGAAATTACAGAATTTGTTATGGTGATTAGACTAATCTGATAAAGAGGAGAAACAGTGGGGATGACTAAAGTTACACTGGCAAGCAGACAAGACTGGTTGGGATCTAGTGCACAACTGAATTGTTTGTTCTGGCCTAAGAGTGGAAGCAGTTCCTCTGTAGTTATAGGAAAGCAGATATATCACTGGGGCAAAGGTAGAATTCACTTTTTTATTTGTGCCCCATTTATGGCCTTCCCACAGAAATCACCAGAAATTCAATACTTCATAACCTACTTCTAAGTGACTCCCAGCTCAGCACCTGTCATTCTTCCAATGATGTGCATAACCACTGGGAGGTCCATTCATTCACTCATCAACACAGCAGCCTTTCGGGATACTGCCCTACAGCAAGCAAAACTCCCTGTGTGCATGGGGAAAAGAAACAGATAATAGACAATAAACATGATGTGATATGTTAAAACGGAACAAAACGAGCAAAACCAGATAAGATAGAGGAATCAGGAGTGCTACATCGTCTTTGTCTAAAATCACTTCTCCTCATTTTTGAAATCCTAGTAACCTCTAAAGTTTGAAAATAAAATTTTACTCCTCCACGATGAAACCTTCCTGAATTTATCACCCTCTTTCTCTGGTCAAACCCTTTCTCTAGTTAATCCACTAAACATATAGAAATTATTCACAACCAACCCCAGAAGCCAAACTATGTGTTTGTATTCAATTGTTTTTTGTAAATATATTATTTCCTTATTAGCCAATCAAATACACATGGTTAAAAATCATGTCCAGGTTTTTGTCTCCCAAGAAAATAATTATCTGCCTTGCCAAGTTATATCGTAAACTAGTTTTGAAGAATGAGGCTCCTATAAATGAGGAAAGCTTTCAGAACTCCAAACCCTTATGAAAACAAATAGAATACAATATTGTCTATATTCACTATACTGTGCAGTACACTTCTAGGGCTTATTTACAATTCATCACAAATTCGTACACTTTAACAATATCTGTCCTTTCCCTCCAACTCCTATCCCCTTAAAACCACCATTTTACTGGTTTTATGAGTTTGGCTTTTCCACACATCAATGATATCACATAGCACTTGTCTTTCTCTGTCTGATTTATGTCACTTAATGGTAGGATGCCCTTTTTTCTTATAGCTGAATAATATTCCATCAAATATATGCACCATATCTTCTTTACCCACTCGTCCCTTGATAGGCACTAGTGTTGTTTCCATATCCTGGCTATGCAGTAAATAACACTGCAATGAACATGGAGGAGCCTATATCTCTTCAATGTCCTGTTTTCATTTCCTTTGGGAATATACCCTGAAGTGGAAATGTTAGATCATATGGTAGATCTGTTGTTAACTTTTTCAAGAACCTCCATATTGTTGTGTATTATAATCATCAAAGTTGCCTTTGCCAAGAGACTATAAATTAATTATTCCAATAACTAAAAAGAAATGATATTAATGTAATTGTGGGAGCCCGACAGTGACCACAAGAAAGCATGGTTAGAGACGCGGGATGTGCCTGCACATGGGGCTCCCTGCCTGGGCAAAGCATGCCTGCAAACAGGATGCTCTGCCAGGAGGCCTGCACACAATATCCAAGTTTAATGGTCCGCTTGCAAACTAGGGAACATGCCCTCCTTAGAATTAAGGAGTAGGCTGGAATTTTGAGCAGGCCTCTTAGGAAACATGTTGTGGTCGCTTCCTCCCTTTGCTCCCCCCTGTCCTTGAAATGTGTTTGGCTACTTGCCCTTATTTGGTAAAGGAATGCATCTTGTAGATTTCAGTTTGTATCCAGTTACCGGGGTATAAAATAAACCTCAAGAGGGGCTTGCGTAGGATTGTTCCTCCGGCTGGAGTTGTGTCTGTGTCTGTCTTTTGTGTGTGTGTCTTGTCCTCTGTGTCATTTCGTCCGCAACATCTGGCGCCCAAACGTGGGGCAGAGGGCAAACGAAACCGAAAGGGTGAGTACCCCTCGGGGATTGTAGGTCCAAGGCAGGGGGACTTTCGGGAAAATTATGGGGAATTCCCCATCAGCAAAGGCATAATACATGGAGCTAGTCAAAGGACTTCTCCACTCCATCGGGGTGAAGGTATCTAGTCGCTGTTTATCTGAGTTATTTTGCCTTGTGGAGCAGCATTGTTATGGGTTTAAGTGCCAACCCAAAGTGTTGCAGGATTCTCGCTCAGAGAGTCATGACACAGAGACTTTTCTTTCCAGGAAGCAACTTTATTTTGCCGGCACCGCTCAGTTGGGTTCGTACCCAAAAGAACTGAGCGTCCCACATCATATGGCATAGGGTTTTTCATGCATTTTCTATTTCTTTGTCTCCCATATATGGTAATACACATAAACATGTAGTCTGATTAAGTTGTTTCAGTTTACAAGAACATGGGGGATGTAGGCAGCTGGACTCATATCCAGCTGGTGACCTTGGAGTCTTCTCTTCTCTCTTCTTCAATTTTTTCTTTCTCCTTAGGGAGGGGTTCCTACCACATTCCCCCCTTTGATGCTCGGACCCCTCTATTTTGGGTCAGAGAGCATCATCCTGGCTTAGAGGTTTATATTTCCATAACATCATTACATGAGCAGCCGTTTTTCTCTCAACTATAGTCTCAATGAGACTGGAGACTGATTGTATATTCAAGGGAGCCAAGCAGGGTACGATCAAACATCCTCCCAGAATTAGGAGGACAAGACCTATGAGGGTTTTGAATCCCCCGAAAGATGAAAACCATCCTCCAAATAACTCTCTGGGGTTCCAACCATTCCAGGTTTGGACTGGGACATGAGCAACTTTTCTCATTCGATCTGTGATCTCCTCTATGACTTTTCCCTTATCATCTATCTGTAGGCAGCAGTTGCTCAGGTTGAATTTTCCACAAACACCACCCTCAGAAGCAAGCAGGTAATCTAAGGCCAGGCGATTTTGGTAGATTGCATTGCGCATTTTGGTTTGCTGCTTAGCAAGTAAATTAAGAGCCCTAGCAGTTTCATTGGTTACAATTTCTACAACTGCTTGTAGCCTAATTATGCGGTTTAGCATATAAATGGGGGTGCGGTAGCCCCAAGACCCATCCTTGGCCCACATACCAGGGCCATAATAATGAATTATTCGTTCGGGAGGCCATTCATTTTCCTTCCAGTTGCCAATTTGCAAGGCATGCTGCTTTCTTTGAACTTTTCTATCTCCATATATTTGAACTCCCAGATGTTCTCCTTCTGCAAGTGGGAGTAGGAAGAAGGATGGGCGGATAGTTCCCAGCACATATGACCCTGACCAGCCTGAATGGAGTACTGTATAGGCTGTTCTCCCACATATCCAATGTAGTCCCCCTGGGGCCCGCCATTCGATGGCAGCGTCTATGTTGTCCCAGGCCTCCCGGAGATGAGAGAAGTTGAACAAGGGGTGAGGATTTGGCTCATGGTGACTTGGGGACCCCCACATACATAGCATGAAGAGATATTCAGAGTCTGGGCTATAGTCTCTGCCAGGGCCAGAAACAAATTCTTTGCTGTGACTGAAATGGGAGGGGGACTACTTCTTATTTCCTCATAGAAGGAGTGAAAAACTTGGTGGGACGTGGCTGGATGGGTGGCAGTGATCCTCTTAAAATATAGTACAGTCCCTGGGTCTCTGCCTCTTCCATAAATTCGCATACCAATTCGAATGCCCCATTGCCATTTGTAGTTTTCTAAATTAATGATAGTGAAATTTACAGGGTTACAGGCTTTTGACTGACAATCTGATCTAGCAGCCCCCTTTTGAAGGAGAGCTGTTGCATCCTTTTTTTCCAAGTGGCCCATGAAACACAGCTCCAACTAGGACATAGAAACTCAGGGGTATAGGCACATAAACCATTTTCCTCACACATGTATTTGTCATTGAGGCGATATTTTCGCTCCCAATCTAAGCCTCCACCTGGTATATCAAGAGTTTTTGGACCCTCCATGACAAGTGCCCGTTTTTTCCGTATAACGGATGCTTCTGGGCCTAGACCAATAACCGCACACACATCAAACAGTACTGACACCAGACGTTTGGGGTTTGTAATTCGTGTCCGGCTAATTAAGGCCCCCTCTTCCTGGTAAGATCGGACTTCTAACCAATCTTCATTTGGGGAGTACTGTGGGTCAAAGCAAGTGTATTGACTTCCCCAATGGCAGACGGAATAGGTGGTCTTGTTATGTATGCATGTCCCTTGGACCTTTCCCTGGCATGAGAAATGGGCATGATACAATAGGGTCCAGGTGATTCCTTGGCCTGACCTGGTTATGCGAATGCATGGATCGCATGATGAGAGATTCGGGTTTGCAAGCGGAGTCCAAATTAAAAACAACCAATACCAACAAAACATCCTACCCATAAGAGAAAAGTGAGTGCTAACAGAAACCTTTCGCCACATTTCCAGCTGGCTGGGGCAACCTCCGCCAATCCAATAGCAAGAAGTAAAGCAAAAATTGCAATAATAGTGAGAGACAAGGGGTGACAGTGCATTACAGTAAGAGGCAGATGTAAGAAATAAGGACAGTCTATTTATTTCTTCGGACCGGCGATTCCTCAAGCTTCTGCCGTGAGTAGATTAGTCAGCTTCCGGAGTGACTAAAGCAGGGCTGTAGTCTCCCGTTGGAGTCTCTGCCGTGGCAGCTCGCTTCTTCCGTATGGTCAGCTTACACGGCGTGGACGGATCAGGAATGCATTCCCAGTCCCCGGATGCCGGCTTCACTCTGCTGTGGTGAATCCAGGGACCTACCTCGGCTACTTTTACTGCAGTGGGGGTGGACAAAATGACAGTAAACGGGCCCCTCCAAAGGGGTTTGAGTGGTTGGACATTCCATTCTTTTACCCATACAGCATCTCCTGGCTCACTCAAAGGAGTATCTGTGGTCAGACTCACAGGCAATAGTTCTTTAACCCATAGGTGTAGAGTGGCTAGAGTAGAGCCCAGAGCCTGCATTGCTGCCTTAGGGTTAAATTGCCTATCTCATTTAAGTCTCC
>NW_024083208.1:3565-22479 GCF_003009895.1 Hyaena hyaena | reverse complement strand
TTTCCTGAGGCCACATATTATTCAAAGGTCAGTTGCACTGCACATGTTCAGATCCCTGTTGTAGGTTCCAAACATGGAATAATTTCAGGTACACTTATATATTATTTCTGAATTTTTTAATTGGAGTAAATGCATACATATATATATATACTTATTATATACAATAAAATTTACCATTTTATTGTAAGTGTGCAGTCCAATGACATTAACTGAATTCACATTATTGTGTAACCATTACCATCATTATCCCAGAATTTTATATCTTTTCCACTGTAACTCTATACTCATTAAATATTAACTCCTCATTTCTCCCTCCTCACAGCCCCTATTAGCCCCCATTCCACTTTCATCCCTATCAATTTGATTACTCTGGGTATCTTATATTTATTAAATGACACATATGGCTACCTATGATTGGTTTTTTTTACTTAGCATAATATCTGAAAATTCTTTTGTGTTGTAGCATATAACAGAATTTTCTTCCTTTTATTAAGGTTGCCATAATTTGTTTATCCATTATTTATCTGTTAGTGGACTCATTTGTTGCATCCACTTTTTAGTTATTCTGAATAAAACTGGTATATACATGGATATACAAATATCTATTCTAGACTCTGATTTCATTTCTCTTGAACACATATTCAGAAGTGGAATTGCTATACCGTATGGTAATTCTAATAAGATTGATAATAAATGCTATTGCTGATATTGTCTATGAACTAGTACTCTGGGTGTGTGATGAATACTACATGAGCCTGTTCTTAACTATATCAAATACTGGAATATGATTAATATTAATTATGAAACTCTTTGATAATATATAAGAAATGTTTATAAAATATGAATATTGGGAAACTAGCAGATTTTTGAACCTACTATGAATATGGTATATACATATTTAGTTGAAGGGTCTACTTTAACTGAATCATTCAGAAACTGGTGGAGGAGGAAGAAGAGAGGGGTTCTGTATAAATAGTACTTGACATCAAGTATTCATTCAAGGTTTCAGAACATATGAACCCAATAGTGTTACCTGATTTCAAGGTGTTTGATTTGATATTACTGTGCAAAGAGGACTCAGGAAAGAAATGCTGTCCTTACACGTAAGCTGATAGGCTGCTCCAGTTTTAGAGATAAGTCTTAGATATAAAAGAAAAATGATTCATTTTGGGTTCTAAATATCAGTCATGAAATAACTATACAATGTATGCTATTACAATGATTTTATGTGCATGTATTTTGAGTAAAGATTAGATTTTGGCAATTTTGTGTACCTTTACAGAAGTAAAATATATGAATCCTAATAAATTCTTAATGAAACTATGTTTTTATGATAGCATTAAAGACTTTTTAGCAAAGTTTAGGCTACTAATGCTTGCATATTCAAATTTTACTGTCTAGGTCAAAAATAATTTTTTTACAAAATAGAAACGTTAAATTATTTACTTAAAACTGAAAGGTTTTAAATACTACACAACTAAAAAAAGCTTCTTGTTTTGTAATTGACTTACTTTTCTATCTGCCTTCAGGAAAATTACATCAATGCACCATGGAAAATGATACTCAAACATCAACTGATTTCATTTTATTGGGATTGTTTCCAGCATCAAGATTTGGCGTGTTCCTTTTTGTTCTCATTTTTCTCATTTTTCTAATGGCTCTGTTTGGCAACCTGTCCATGATTCTACTCATCTTCCTAGACACCCGTCTCCACACACCCATGTATTTCTTACTTAGTCAGCTCTCCCTCATTGACCTAAATTACATCTCCACTATTGTCCCCAAGATGGCTTCCAATTTTTTGTTTGGAAACAAGTCTCTCTCCTTCATTGGGTGTGGTGTTCAGAGCTTCTTTTTCTTGATGTTNTCTCCTTCATTGGGTGTGGTGTTCAGAGCTTCTTTTTCTTGATGTTAGGAGGGGCAGAAGGATTGCTTTTGATATCTATGGCTTATGATCGATATGTGGCTATTTGCTTTCCTCTTCACTATGCCGTTCATATGAGCAAAAAAGTGTGTGTGTTGATGATAACAGGGTCTTGGATAATGGGCTCAATCAACTCCTGTGCCCACACTGTGTATGCCCTCCATATCCCTTATTGTCGATCCAGAACCATCAACCATTTCTTCTGTGATGTCCCGGCCATGTTGACTCTGGCCTGCATGGACACCTGGGTCTATGAGTACACAGTGTTTGTCAGCACAACCCTCTTCCTTGTGCTTCCTTTCATTGGCATTGCATGTTCCTATGGCCGAGTTCTCCTTGCCATCTGCCGTATGCACTCAACAGAAGGGAGGAAGAAGGCCTATTCGACCTGCAGCACCCACCTCACTGTGGTTATTTTATATTATGTACCTTTTGCTTACACTTATCTACGTCCAAGATCGCTTAGATCTCCAATAGAGGACAAGGTTCTGGCTGTCTTCTACACCATCCTGACTCCCATGCTCAACCCTATCATTTACAGCCTGAGAAACAAGGAGGTGATGGGGGCCCTGAGAAGAATGATTCAGATAATCTGCTTTTTGAAAATGTAGACAAAGCTTTTTGCATATGCACCCAAGACTTGGCTATAAGTTCTTTTGTCAGTGTACAGTAATTATATAAAATATCATTTTATTATTGGAGCACGAGGACTAGAATCACAAGATAATCACACACGTCTCATTTCTGAGAGATGAAATTGTCACTCAAATATATATGTAATTATAATCCTCTTTTTTATATTTGTGGTGTTTTTCCTCATGAATTTCAAATGCACTCATTTTTTGCTAACATATTTTCAAAGAAAATGGTTCTTTTTCACGTGGAAATTAAAATGGAAACTGTTTTACTGAAGTTATCACTCAGCATAACATTTCTACTATTTTAAAATTATTTTCTAAAATATGTAAAGAGGAATATAAATATTTCTTGAATGACTAGATCTAATTAGTCAGAAAGTTTTTGTTCTTTTCATTGCAGACTAATAACTTATCTGTGTGTTGGTAATTTTTTTCACTGTGGGATATTTTTGCTTTAGAAAGATATATGTGAGACTTCACCAAGGATTCTAAAGACCTAGATCATTTTGAATAAACTATAACAATTTTATGCTCCTTTTATGTAAGTGAATCCTTGGAAAATGATTTCTTTTCAGGTATTCCTCAAGATCAAGTAGAAAGATTTGAATGCCATAAGAGATCAAGAAATTTCGAGATCAGTTGTAATCTGAGTGGATCACAGGTTGAGTATAGATATTAGGAATTAAGAATTTCAAGGACATTTCAATAACCACCCCCCACATACTCAGTAGCCACTGTTATCTTTATATTAGATCCTGTGTCTCATATGATATTTTATTTTTCATTCCCTACATTTCAAATATTTACAGAAATAGGTTTGGAGAATGTCAAATTCTATACACCAATTCTAGCCATTAATAAATCACTTTTCTAAACAGGTCCCACTGTTTATCTAATAAAAACTCTCAGCTCAAGTGGACTTTCTGCTCAAGTAAATGGCTAACACTGCTCATCAGAGGTAAGTGAAGAAATGTTCTTTACTTTTCCAGGTTTGGCAAAGAGGAGGTAAATCATACCCTGGATAATTTATGAGGCACAGCACAAAATTAAAATATAAGGCCTCTCGTTTACCATTTTTTGATTTTTAAAAACGTTTTGTTTATTGTTGTGAAAGAGAGAGAGACAGTGTGAGCAGGGAAGGGTCAGAGAGACAGGGAGATAAAGAATCTGAAGACAGGCTTCAGGCTCTGAGCAGTAGCTGTCAGCCCAGAGACCGACAGGAAGCTCAAACCCATGAACCCACAAACCATGAGTTCACGACCTGAGCTGCCATCTTTTGCGCTAAAATATAAAGATTTTTTTCTTCAAAATTAATTTCTTATCTATAACTGCAATACATATGACAAACAGTATTTTGTCTCATAATTTTGAATATAATAAATAGTAATACATTGTTCTGTGATATCTTCATTGGAAATAATTTTTGCCTCATTTTTTTCTTCAAGTAGATTTTATCAAAATTTATGACTTTAGGAACTCCATTTTTCTATCCATATAATTGAAAGTGCTGTTAGTTACTGGTGGCAAATGCAAGGTTGCCATTAATTTTGATGGTTTTTAATTTGAGAGGACTCATTATGCTTATGTTACTGGAAGGGTTTGGAGTATTTATAGGCAGTGACAACAGTGGACTGAACTTCTCATACATTATTTCCAAACGTAAATTTTAGTACATGTAGAGTTGATGTTTCTTCAGACGTTTTTTTTTTTTTTCCCAGTGAAGAAGTTCTCTAATAAATCAATTTCAACCAATCAATAAATCTGAATTTGCTTTTACATATACATTTAATAAATGTCATTTTAATGAACCTTTCAATTTTCTGGTAATCTGTGAACTTTGTAAAAGATACTGGAAGTCACTTCATGTTTCCAATACCCATTTATTGATTTTATCACTGTATCTTCAATTACAATGTAAACTTCTGTTATCTCTTTTTTTTGCAGGGGGTCTGAAATTTGATATGGAATTTTATTATTTTCATCAATACTATTTCATATTAACTTTTAAATATTTTTAACACTGTTAAGTTGTGTTTCTATTTCTAAACCTCTGGGAATTTTCTTTGCCATGTTGCAGAAGTTTCTAAAAGTAATTTTTGGATGATTTTATTGACTCTCTAACTTCCCAATATATTTCATTGCAATGGCAATGTGTGTACTTTACCTGTGGTATTTCCCTGACAAAGATTCCTACTACTACTAAAGCTCCATACCATTTCCTGTTCAGACACTCAGGCAAAACAGTGAATTTACCAAAGACACAGGATGGGCTTTGGGATGGAAGTGAAAGTCAGCCCTTGCCACACCGTGAGCCACTGCTACTGCCAGGCAGAGCTCCTCTGTCCCCTGGAAGTGGACCCTCTACCTCTGTTGCTGCCTCTGCAGCTGCTGCTGTCACCACTGTCACCAGTCTAGTCCCAGTCCCAGCAGAGCTTACTCCTTGGGGTCCTATGTGTCCTGAACACAGATGTGTGTGTTCATATGAAGAAGCCAGGCTTATTACTCCGAGTGCATGCTGCTGAACCCACCTGTGCAGGTGTTGCTGCTGTGCCGCAATCACATACCAGTGCTGCCACCCAGCATAGCTCCTCTCCTCACATGTACACCCACATATAAAATTATAAAGAGTTCAACTGGCAAACACAGAGCATTAAGCCAAGCAGGTAGCCTTTGGGAGTGTGGGCCCCTGTGCAAGCACACAGATCACACATTCATGAGGCCAGCTTGGAGAAAAGTAAAAAGAGTGAGTAGAAAGGGAATCTTATCATGCAAACTGTGGAAAAAGATATGATGGGAATGTCTGCATTTTTTCCCAGTGGTTATCATTGGAAGTAATCTGAAGAATGTGGAATCGAATAAGGATGCCCAATATAGACTCCTTATCTATTTCAGGCAGTGGATAATGGAGGAAATTGGGGCCCTAGGTCTGCTGTTAGCCCTGAAATACCATGTCCTAACAGAATCCACACCATGCCTCTGGACTTCCAATTCCAGCTACTTCTCTGAAGTCCTCCAAAGTCCTCTGTGTTGTATTCACAGATAATGATTTTTTTTGTTACTAATCTCTGTGATATTCACAGGTCAAAGTCTCAGGTTCATATACTTGGAGTCAGTCATCCCTTCCTAATATTTCTTACATTAGAGTCTTACACAGAGTTTGCTCTGTGGTTAACAACTGTGGAGATGCATTTAAATCTTTTGAGACAGGGCACCTGGGTGGCAGAGTCAGTTAAGTGACTTAGGTTCAGGTCATGATGTTACATATCATGAGTTAAAGCCCTGCATTGGGCTGGATTTGGAAGTCCAGAGGCATGGTGTGGATTCTGTTAGGACATGGTATTTCAGGGCTAACAGCAGACCTAGGGCCCCAATTTCCTCCATTATCCACTGCCTGAAATAGATAAGGAGTCTATATTGGGCATCCTTATTCGATTCCACATTCTTCAGATTACTTCCAATGATAACCACTGGGAAAAAATGCAGACATTCCCATCATATCTTTTTCCACAGTTTGCATGATAAGATTCCCTTTCTACTCACTCTTTTTACTTTTCTCCAAGCTGGCCTCATGAATGTGTGATCTGTGTGCTTGCACAGGGGCCCACACTCCCAAAGGCTACCTGCTTGGCTTAATGCTCTGTGTTTGCCAGTTGAACTCTTTATAATTTTATATGTGGGTGTACATGTGAGGAGAGGAGCTATGCTGGGTGGCAGCACTGGTATGTGATTGCGGCACAGCAGCAACACCTGCACAGGTGGGTTCAGCAGCATGCACTCGGAGTAATAAGCCTGGCTTCTTCATATGAACACACACATCTGTGTTCAGGACACATAGGACCCCAAGGAGTAAGCTCTGCTGGGACTGGGACTAGACTGGTGACAGTGGTGACAGCAGCAGCTGCAGAGGCAGCAACAGAGGTAGAGGGTCCACTTCCAGGGGACAGAGGAGCTCTGCCTGGCAGTAGCAGTGGCTCACAGTGTGGCAAGGGCTGACTTTCACTTCCATCCCAAAGCCCATCCTGTGTCTTTGGTAAATTCACTGTTTTGCCTGAGTGTCTGAACAGGAAATGGTATGGAGCTTTAGTAGTAGTAGGAATCTTTGTCAGGGAAATACCACAGGTAAAGTACACACATTGCCATTGCAATGAAATATATTGGGAAGTTAGAGAGTCAATAAAATCATCCAAAAATTACTTTTAGAAACTTCTGCAACATGGCAAAGAAAATTCCCAGAGGTTTAGAAATAGAAACACAACTTAACAGTGTTAAAAATATTTAAAAGTTAATATGAAATAGTATTGATGAAAATAATAAAATTCCATATCAAATTTCAGACCCCCTGCAAAAAAAAGAGATAACAGAAGTTTACATTGTAATTGAAGATACAGTGATAAAATCAATAAATGGGTATTGGAAACATGAAGTGACTTCCAGTATCTTTTACAAAGTTCACAGATTACCAGAAAATTGAAAGGTTCATTAAAATGACATTTATTAAATGTATATGTAAAAGCAAATTCAGATTTATTGATTGGTTGAAATTGATTTATTAGAGAACTTCTTCACTGGGAAAAAAAAAAAAACGTCTGAAGAAACATCAACTCTACATGTACTAAAATTTACGTTTGGAAATAATGTATGAGAAGTTCAGTCCACTGTTGTCACTGCCTATAAATACTCCAAACCCTTCCAGTAACATAAGCATAATGAGTCCTCTCAAATTAAAAACCATCAAAATTAATGGCAACCTTGCATTTGCCACCAGTAACTAACAGCACTTTCAATTATATGGATAGAAAAATGGAGTTCCTAAAGTCATAAATTTTGATAAAATCTACTTGAAGAAAAAAATGAGGCAAAAATTATTTCCAATGAAGATATCACAGAACAATGTATTACTATTTATTATATTTAAAATTATGATAAAAATAGGGATGCCCAGGTGGCTCAGTCACTTAAGTGTCCGACTTCGTCTCAGGTGAAGATCTCGCATTTGGTGAGTTGGAGTCCTGCGTTGGGCTCTGTGCTGACAGCGCAGAGCCTGGAGCCTGCTTCAGATTCTGTGTCTCCTTTGCTCTCTGCCCTTCCCCTGCTCACACTCTCTCTCTGTCTCTCAAAAACAAATAAACATTAAATATTGAAAAAATGAAAATAAAATTGTGATAAAATACTGTTGGTCATATGTATTGCATTTGATAGATAAGAAATTAATTTTGAAGAAAAAATCTTTATATTTAAGCATAAAGGATGGGGCGCTTTCCTGCTTTTTAAACAAGACGCCTCGTATTTTTGTATTGTACCCATAAATTATGCAAGTTATGGCCTACCTCCTGTCTGTCAAACCTGGGAAAGTAAAGAGCATTCTTCACTTACCACTGTTGAGTAGTGTTAGCACTCTACTTGAACAGGAAGTTCACTTGAGCTTAATTTTTTTTTAAAATTAATAGTGGGACCTGTTTAGAAAAGTGATTTATTAATGGTTAGAATTGGTGTGTAGAAGTGATATTTTCCCAACCTATTTCAGTAAAACGTTGAAGTGTAGTGAATGGAAAATAAAATAACTTATGAAAGGCATGATATAATACAAGGATAACAGAGGCTACTGAGTATGTGATAAGTGTGCGGTGTGGTTATGGAAATGTCCTCGAAATTCCTAATTCCTAATAGCTACACTCAAATTGCGACCCACTCAGATTACTAGTAACCTCAATATTTCTTGATCTCTTATGGCACATCCATGTTTTTATACTTGATCTTGAAGAATACCTGAGATGAAATCACCTTCCTAGGTTTCATTTTCATAAAAGGAGCATAAATTTGTTACAGTTTATTCAGAATGGTCTAGGAATTTAGAATCCCTGATGAAATCTCACCTAAATCTTTCTAAAGCCAAGTTAGCCTACAGTGGAAAAAAAAAGTAACATACACAGATAAGTTACGAGGTTAAAATGAGAAGAAAAAAAAGTTTTCTGACTTTAATTAGATCTAGACATTCAGTAGAACTGTTATGCTGAATGAAAACTTCATTTAAACAGTTTAAATTTTCATTTCCACATGAAAAAGAACCATTTTCATTCAGGGCTTATTAACAAAACATGAGTGCATTTGAAATTCATCAGGAAAAGCACCATAAAGATAAAACAGAGGTTTATAATTATATCTATATTTGAGAGACAATTTTGTCCAGACATGAGTAATTTTCTTGTGATTCTAGCCCTTATGCTCCAGTAATGAAATAGTATTTTATATTACTGTACACAGATGAAGGGACGTGTACCCAAGTATTGGGTGCATATGCAAAAAGCTTTGTCTACGTTTTCAAAAAGCAGATTATCTGAACCATTCTTCTCAGGGCCCCCATCACCTCCTTGTTTCTCAGGCTGTAAATGATAGGGTTGAACATTGGAGTCAGGATGGTGTAGAAGACAGCCAGAACCTTGTCCTCTGTTGGAGATCTCAGCGATCTTGGACGTAGATAAGTGTAAGCAAAGGGTGCATAGTATAAAGTCACCACAGTGAGGTGGGTGCTGCAGGTCGAATAGGCCTTCTTCCTCCCTTCTGTTGAGTGCATACGGCAGATGGCAAGGAGAACTCGGCCATAGGAACATGCAATGCCAATGAAAGGAAGCACAAGGAAGAGGGTTGTGCTGACAAACACTGTGTACTCATAGACCCAGGTGTCCATGCAGGCCAGAGTCAACATGGTCGGGATATCACAGAAGAAATGGTTGATGGTTCTGGATCGACAATAAGGGATATGGAGGGCATACACAGTGTGGGCACAGGAGTTGATTGAGCCCATTATCCAAGACCCTGTTATCATCAACACACACACTTTTTTGCTCATACGAATGGCATAGTGAAGAGGAAAGCAAATAGCCACATATCGATCATAAGCCATAGATATCAAAAGCAATGCTTCTGCACCTGCTAAAGCCATAAAGAAGAAACTCTGAAAACCACACCCAATGATGGAGATAGACTTGTTTCCAAACAAAAAATTGGAAGCCATCTTGGGGACAATAGTGGAGATGTAATTTAGGTCAATGAGGGAGAGCTGACTAAGTAAGAAATACATGGGTGTGTGGAGACGGGTGTCTAGGAAGATGAGTAGAATCATGGACAGGTTGCCAAACAGAGCCATTAGAAAAATGAGAAAAATGAGAACAAAAAGGAACACGCCAAATCTTGATGCTGGAAACAATCCCAATAAAATGAAATCAGTTGATGTTTGAGTATCATTTTCCATGGTGCATTGATGTAATTTTCCTGAAGGCAGATATAATAGTAAGTCAAATAAAGAACAAGAAGCTTTTTTTTTTTTTTTTTGTAGTATTTAAAATCCAGTTCTTAAGTACATAATTGAACATTTCTATTTTGGAAAAAAGAACACAGCAAATTATTTTTTGCCCCAGAGAGTAAAATTTGAAGATGCAAGCATTAGTAGCCAAATCTTTTTTAAGTAATCTTTAATGTCTTTTTAAAAAACATATATTCATTAAGAATTTATTTGGATACCTGTATTTTACTTCTGCAAATGTACACAAATATTGACAAAATCAGATGCAGATGTTTATTCAAAAACATACACATAAACTCAATGTAAATGAATACAATGTATAGTTATTTCATGAATAATATTTATAACCCATAGAGGATCATTTTTCCTTTATATTTAAGGCTTATTTCTAAAACTTTAGCGACGTATAATCTTATGTTACTTTCTTAAGTCTTCTTTTCCCAATTACATCAAATCAAACATCCTTGCGTCAGGTAACATTATTTGGTTCATATGTTCTACAATCTTGAATGAATACTTGATGACAAGTACCATTTATGCAAAATCATTCTTTTCTTCTTCCTCTACCAGCTTCTGAATGTACAGTTAAAGTAGACCCTTCAACTAAATGCCAAATATCATATTCATAGTAGCTTCCCTAAATATGCTAGTTTCCCAATAACCATATTTTATAAACATTTCTTATATATAATATCAGAGTATATCATAATTATATCAGTCATATTCTAGCATATGATATAGTTAAGAGTAGGCTCATGTAGTATTCATCACAAACCTGAGCAGTAGTTCATAGACAATATCAGCAGAAGCCTTTATATCAATTTACTAGCATTATCTTATGATATAGCAATTCCACTTCTGAGTATATGTTCAAGAGAAATGAAATAATAGTCTAGAGTACATATTTGCACACCCATGTTTATAGCAGGTATTGAGAATAACTAAAGAGTGGAAGCAACAAATGTGTCTACTGACACAAATAATGGATAAACCAAATATATGTGTGTATATATATACACCTTTATGTATATATATATGATATTATTCACTTTTTAAAAGAAAGAAAATTCTTTTATATGCTACAACATAACTGAAGTTTCCACATATTATCTTAAGTAAAATAAACCAATAATAAGAAGCCATATGCATGATTTAACATATACAAAATATCCGGTAATCAGATTCATAAAAGTGAAAGTGGAATGGGGGTTAACAGGGGCTGTGAGGAGGGAGAAAAAGGAGGAGTTAATATTTAATGGGTATAGAGTTACAGTGGGAAAGATATTACATTCCGGGAAAATAATGGTAATGGATACACAAAAATATGAATTTAGTTAATGTCATTGGACTGTAGGCTTAAAAAATTGGTACATTTTATTATATATAATAAATACATAAATATGTGTATTTACACCAATTAAAAATTCAGAAATACAATGTAAGTGTACCTGAAAGTATTCCGTGTTTGGAAACTGCAACAGGAATCTGATTATGTGCATTGCAATTGATTTTTGAATATTTTGTGGCCTCAGAAAAATTGCAAACAAAAAATCGGAAAAGCAAATTTTTCTATAAATGTCATTTGTATTCAATGTATCACATGTTATACCATTTTCCAAGGTTACCATTTATATTAGTGATTTAAATATTGACAAGTGAAAATATAATATTTGAAGTTACTAATAAAATTTTGATCACTTTTACCACATGCATTTTATATATGACTGTACTGATGAATTTACAATGAGGTAATTAGTATTATTCCACTCTAAAAGTGTAAAATTTCACCACAGAATGCAAATAATTAATGTCACATTATATCTGAATTTGATGCCATGTATTATGACTGCCAGATGAGCAATTTTTTTTCTTTTAAGATGAGCAATTTTTATTTCTTATGTTGCACTGTTCTAATATCCTGTCATGGAACATTGTTTAAAGGATTCCTCGATCTGACAGTGAAGCGTATTCAACTATTGAATATCAGCCTTGAAAATTTCAAAGACTCAAGTAAAGAGAACAATTTTTCTTAGGTAAAAATAAATCCAGTAATTTATTTTAATTCACTTTAAGCTGGTTTTAATACCAGCTTATTTATTTAAAAAATAATAAATACCCTATTTTTTACCTTATTTACAAGACATTTTCCATCTCTTTAATTCTTAATATTTCCTTAAAACTGCAATCTAGGAGTTAGCGTTTATTACAATATACATCGGAAGAAAGTGTCGCAGAAAACATTCTGATGATGGGTTCATAGTGAATAGAAGAAACAAACCTAGAATGTTGATCAGGTCCTTCTGGAAAGAGAAGATAATGGTATGAAGTTAAGTTGGTAACTGTGATGTATCAGAATTTGTTCCAGAATTAATTGTATTTGACCCTGACCTTGGATGTATCTCCTGAGTGTGATATCACACTGATAATTTATACGTGACAAAGTTGAGATGCAAAAATTCTTAGCACCCTAACTAAATATGTATACTTGTATAACTGAATTTCCTATCTGTCTATATGTCTATCCATTCATCTACCATCTATATATCTAAAAAGTATCCTCCATATTATCCATCAAATGTTAAATATTTTGAGGTAATGAATCTGAAATAAGAATGGGTCAATTTTTATTTACCAAAGTGCACACACACACACACACACACACACTGAAAAAGGAAAAATAAAGTAATGTTGTTAAATTAGAAATTCCGTATAGGTGGTAGTAGTAAAGAATGTATGTGAAAGCATCTTTGAAACGTGAATAAAATTATTTTAGCAATAATTTTTACTTATTTGAACATATTCTTCCAATTTCTTATATATATTGGGTTTGCTGCACAATGACCACACACAATATCTTATAAAAATGTTCTCTAATACTTCTACATAAAATTAAATTCTTGTTCTGTTCCCAATGCAAAAGTGTCCTTACCTAGAAGATTTTGCTTATAAAGGCACAACCTCATTATCTCCTTTGTAATTTATATTGTAGATGTCCATACTCTACACAATGAGTAAAATCTCCAATACTGTAAAAGTGAAAAATGAATTACATATTACCATCCCTTGAAGTCAATATTCATCAATATTATTGTAGACCTTTTTATCTTATGTTTATATTAGGAGTTGAAAATTTAATACTGAAAAAGCCTCAGGTGACTGATTCATATATTTATAGAAAATATTCATACATTTATACAAAACAAAATCATTTTAAATACGATTTCTCATTATTAAAGGATAACCATAATCACAGAGGTAGGTAGTGAGTTATTAAAGTCTGTGCAGTGACCTAGTGATATGTTGAGAAACATGGGGGAGTGTCCCCTAGAAACTAGATATTACTGAATTTTCCCATGAACACATATCTTTATGCCACATAGTCTCTTCACTTTTGATCAAAACTCTTCTCAAAGAAAATTCATCTTTTTCACACAGTAAGGCTGATCATTTCCAGAAGAGCAGGGAGAGTGTGGGTTTACCTAAGAATCCTCCATACTCTGGTTTTGCTGGAAAAGTTACAAGACATAAAGTTAAATTCTTAAGAGCCTGTAAAGCACAAGACACTTTCCACCAAGTTTCACAGAAATTTGAATTAATTCCTCTTCTCTCAAGATCCCTCTAATACCCTTAAATGCTGCATCTTCCCCTAAAGTGACCTTTTTTATTTACCTCGAGGTCTGGAAAACCAGTAAACCAAGTTAACAGGTCAGTTTTCCGGGGAGAGCTTTGAATGCATTAGCTATGTAAAGTCGATCTTAGTTCCTAAAATTTGGCTGATCATTCCTCAATGTCCATGTCTGTAACAGGAGTTATTTTTAAACAGAGAATTATTTTGCATAGCCATCAGTTGTAAAAATGTCTGCATTGTACAGTGGCTTTTATAGAATCAGAATCAGATGATCCAGAAGAGGGTCCTCTGGGATCTAGATCAGGGCAATTCTCCACAGTGTCCTCTCATGAAATTCTACAGAAGATTTCACATCCTTCAAGTGTTTCCACAACATACTTTACTAAAAGGACAAAGGGTATATCGCTAGTAATATTTTAGTGAATTAGGAAGTTTAATGATAATATTTAAGATTCAAGCAATGTGCATTTTCATTTTAAGGGAAATTATGAATGTTTAGAGTATGAAGAGACCTAGAATACACCATGAATATTTGTGTAGGGGCATGCATGTGTGTTTCCAATCCATACAATTGTTAAAATTCCACAAAGGTGGGCACCTGGGTGGCTCAGTCTGTTGGGCGTCCGACTTCAGCTCAGGTCATGACCTCACAGTTCGTGGGTTCGAGCTCTGCGTCAGGCTCTGTGCTGACAGCTAGCTCAGAGCCTGGAGCCTGTTTTGAATTCTGTAACTCCCTCTCTCTTACCCTCCCTTATTCACACTGTCTCTCTCTCTCTCTCAGAAATAAATAAAATTTTAGAAAAAAAATTCCAGAAAGGTGATTCAGCATTGGTAGATAAATAGGTTATTCAGTAAGCAGATAACAGAAACTGATTCCAAGAACTTCTTTCCAATTTTGTTTTGCAGTGAGAATTTATTTATTTTGATACTTTGTACACATGCCCTGGACAGATTTTAGATTTAAAGCTAGATGTAATTCTAGCTCACCTACTTACAGGAAATGTGATAGTGGATTAAAGAATTTAACTATTAGAGACTGCACACTTTGCATAGAACAGATATAAAGAGATGGGGTTTTGCAAGCTATCTATGAGATGAAAAATGAGGAAAAACATAGTGCTTATTTGACTATAATTTATCACTGAAGAGTACCTGTAAATTTTAGCATGTTTCTCATTATAATCACAATTATTTTCACTTCACTTTTCTTTTTCCTTGTTTTAAATTTTTAAAAATATTTATTTTTGAAACAAAGAGAGAACATGAGCAGGGAAGGGGCAGAGAGAGGGAGACAATCTAAATCAACTTCAGGCTCTAAGCTGTCAGCATAGAGCTTGATTCTGGAGTCAAATTCATGGACTGCAAGATCATGACCTGAGCCGAAGTTAGAAACTTAGCCAACTGAGCCACCAAGGTACCCCATTTCACTTTCATCCACTACAGTTACATGATAAAATTTTCTTTTTTTTTTTTAATGTATTTTTATTTATTTCTAGGAGAGAGAGAGACAGCTTGAGCAGGGGAGGGTCAGAGAGAGAGGGAGATACAGACTCTGAAATAGGCTCCAGGCTCTGAGCTGGCAGTCAGCACAGAGCCCGAAGCGGGGCTCGAACCCACGAACCGCGAGATCATGACCTAAGCCAAAGTCGGACGCTTAACCGACTAAGCCACCCAGACGCCCCCATGTTAAAATTTTCAAATTGTTTCCTCATTGGATCATCAAACTAAATCTCCAAGGTGTTAACACAGATACTTTCCCCCTGCTGGAAAATAATTAATGTGCACAAGAGGTAAAAAATAAAGAAATGTGAAAGTTAAAAGTGTAAACACTTCAATTTCACACAGTTTGTGTTGTAAAAAGAAAAAAAAATGGATTACCATAACTAAATGTAGGCTTACCTAGAGAATATCCCAAAGTTGTCCTTCAAAGATTATGCCCCCCCTCCACACACCATTAGACTTTTGTTTTCAATTTTTTAAATGTTTATGTATTTTTGAGAGAGAGAGAGTGAGCGGGGAGGGTTAGAGAGACAGAGGGAGACAAAGTATCCGAAGTAGACTCCAGTCTCAGATTTGACAGCACAGAGCCCGAAGCGGGGCTGGAACTCACAAACAGTGAGATCATACCTGAACCAAGGTAGGTTGCTTAACTGATCCAGTCTTTTTTTTTTTTTTTCTTTTTTTTCTACATTCACTACATACAGGATCCCCTTGCTCTCTGAAAGTAGAGCACTTCTATAAAATCTTTCATAACCTGAAAGTGCACAAAGTGAAGGAACAATTGCCATTGATTTGTAGAAAAACTTTTCATCATTGCCAGAATAAAATAATAATCTCTTTTGGATGCCTTAGAACACATCTTTCTAATGGATGTATAGAATAAATCACTGTGAACAAGTGCTTACAGACACAGTTCAAAGCTACGCAGGATGGATGCTGATATTTTATTGTAGCTCCTAGGGAAGCAGCTTGTTAGTGCCACTCTCACTGCCCCGGGTGCAAGCTAACTCTCTACGGGGTCGCTGCAAAATCAACACTGAATGCTAATTTCATCTTTTGCCTTTTTTGCCTGTAAAAGTGAAAACCTCTTTCAGGTTTATTTGTGTTATCCAGAACACTACTAAAATCAGTCTTTGTATTCCCGCCAATTGACATAATACAAACCTTAACAAAGTGTGGGATACCTGCATTATGTTGTGTATTTTGATATAAAGTCCAGACAAGTAATTTCTAGGTTTTGAGTAGAAAGAGCAAATTTATGTAGAGATATAAAGCAAGTAGGAAACACCATTAAGATTACGATGGATGCCAGATAAGCACCCTTCAGTCACGGAAATACAAAAACAATTAGGAAATATGACTGTCTCCACAAACCTTATTGAGGATTTGTACCCATAAGTGTTGGGTTTCTTCTTATCACTTGAGCACATCCAAAGCATACTTCAATATGAGCCTTATCTCATTTCCCATCCAGGGAGCACATTTGTGAATCAGTTCCAAGGTCACTTTTGTATTCTGGTTTACATTCTACAATTTCTCCTGAACAGTATTGCAAAAACAGTATCTATTCATTCAAGCTCAAACTCCATTTCAAATCTATATCCTAACCACCTCTCACATAGATTACATCACTTATTTCCTTTTTTTTTTAATGTTTTATTTATATCTAGGAGAGAGAGAGACAGCGTGAGCAGGGCAGGGTCAGAGAGAGAGGGAGTCACGGACTGAAACAGGCTCCAGGCTCTGAGCTGGCAGTCAGCACAGAGCCCGACGTGGGGCTCGAACCCACGAACCGCGAGATCATGACCTAAGCGAAAGTCGGATGCTTAACCGACTAAGCCACCCAGGCGCCCCACATCACTTATTTCCTAAACTGACCACCTTAAAGCGTAAATAATTTCAGCCCAAACTGTTACAAATACTACCAAAGATGTTAATGAATGCTATGCAATCATACCTATGTGAACACATCCTGCCCTAGCATGAAAACATCTTTACTTCTGAAAAATATAATTTATGTTATGTTGCGGACAAAATGACACAAAGGACAAGACAGACACAGACACAACTCCGGCCGGAGGAACAATTCTACGCAAGCCCCTCTTGCGGCTTATTTTATACCCGGTAACTGGATACAAACTGAAATCTACAAGATGCATTCCTTTACCAATTAAGGGCAAGTAGACAAACACATTTCAAGGACATGGGGGAGCAAAGGGAGGAAGCGACCACAACATGTTTACTAAGAGGCCTGCCCACAACTCCAGCCTTCTCCTTACTTCTAAGGAGGGCATGTTCCCTCGTTTGCGAGCGGACCATTATACTTGGATATTGTGTACAGGCCTCCTGGCAGAGCACCCTGTTTGCAGGCATGCTTTGCCCAGGCAGGGAGCCCCGTGTGCAGGCACATCCCCGCGTCCCTAACCACGCTTTCTTGTGGTCACTGTCGGGCTCCCACATGTTACATATGTTTGTTTAATATTGTCAGTTATAAATTCCAGTATAATTAACATACAGTGCTGTATTAGTTTCTGGTGTAAAATATAGTGATTCAACAATTCCATACATCACTCGCTGCTCATCATGACAAGTGCACACTCTAATCGCCATTATCTATGTTGTTTTAAAGCATTCTTGTCTAGGCTGAAATCTTCCCCACTTCCAGATGATGCATCATAGGCAGTGGATAAAATGAATCTTCTATTGTTTAAAGAATTGTTTGTACTTCAACATTTTTTCTGTAAATGTCTTGGTACCAGTATTACCAAGAAAAATCCTTTCATATTTGAAGCACCATTTTAATTTATATACGACATTTATTATATAGGAAAACATTTATTATATATTTAATAATAAAGTTTCTCAATTATAATCACTTACATTCCAGAATATGGTATAGTTCAGGGTAGACATGCATCATCATAAATTAGGAGTTCATAGATAATAACACCAGTAACCTTTATTATCAATTTTGCTATGTTTCAATATCATTTCACAGTCACTTCAATCGGATTAATGATCAGAATTGTATAATAATACTTTTTAAATTTAAAAAGAATGTCATGTCTGAAACAATGAATGAGTGTTAAGCAATTGATTCATTTTTTAATTATTAAGGGTATATATTCGAGTGTAGATTATTTATATGTTGTCTAAACCGACTTCAGTCAAATTAAAAAAGGTTCTCCAGTTAATGAGATGATTAAATATATCTATTGCTTTTTATACATAAAAGCATTAGGTTATAAATGAAGTTCTCTCAAGCACTTGCTGAGAAGGCACACTTCTCATGATTATTCAAAATAAGAAAACAATTGAGATTACTATGGTACCTTGTATTATCTCTGCACTTTCACAAAGGCACTGGATTGGTTAGTGGATGGTGGCCCAATCTTCATCATATTAACAAAGTCATTTCATGTGTAAGCATTCTCGAATATTTTTCATGTGAGTGTACATTTTTATCCCTATATTTGGCATTTTAGATACCTCCAAAAATGCAGCAATAACGATAATTCTATGCCTTCTTTAACTGGAGATTTAATATAATGCATATTTTTGTTAAGTTTGTTTTTGTTTTTTATTTTGTACTCACTTGGAAATTGGAACTGAGGCTTGGACAACATAGGTTAAGTTAGTAATAGTCCAAGAAAGACATAAGCCACGGTTGGGAAAGGAGCTCACATAATTTCTTTAGATATTCACAGGTGTGCTAAGGGTCAATCCAGTGGTTAGAGAAACAAAAATATTTATTCAGTTTATTTTCAGTATGATTGCATCTCTAAGGTTTTATGGATCATATATTTTATGTATTGTTGCTCACAGTAAGTTCACAGTAAATACACATCTGCATATATTAATTTATTTCTCAATTTTGATTATACTGGCCCACAAATTTAATAATAAACTGGACTGATATTAGTT
>NW_024083208.1:0-1836 GCF_003009895.1 Hyaena hyaena | reverse complement strand
GTGAGTGTACATTTTTATCCCTATATTTGGCATTTTAGATACCTCCAAAAATGCAGCAATAACGATAATTCTATGCCTTCTTTAACTGGAGATTTAATATAATGCATATTTTTGTTAAGTTTGTTTTTGTTTTTTATTTTGTACTCACTTGGAAATTGGAACTGAGGCTTGGACAACATAGGTTAAGTTAGTAATAGTCCAAGAAAGACATAAGCCACGGTTGGGAAAGGAGCTCACATAATTTCTTTAGATATTCACAGGTGTGCTAAGGGTCAATCCAGTGGTTAGAGAAACAAAAATATTTATTCAGTTTATTTTCAGTATGATTGCATCTCTAAGGTTTTATGGATCATATATTTTATGTATTGTTGCTCACAGTAAGTTCACAGTAAATACACATCTGCATATATTAATTTATTTCTCAATTTTGATTATACTGGCCCACAAATTTAATAATAAACTGGACTGATATTAGTTTAGTAAAAACATAGAAAATTATTGAACCATTGCAAATATGAGAGCTATCTTTAATTTATTAGGTCTGACATATTTTCAAAATGTTCATTCTGTTGGAAAAAATTAAACTACGAAACAATATATACTTATTAACTAATTAATAAAAATAATATTATTAATTTTGATGCAATAATGTATTTTTTCTTAAATAGTTTATTGTCAAGTTGGTTTCCATATAACACCCAGTGCTAATCCCAGCAAGTGCCCTCCTCCGTGCCCATCACCCCCCTTCCTCTCTCCCCTACTCCCATCAGCCCTCAGTTTGTTCTCAGCTTTCAAGAGTCTCTCATGGTTTGCCTCCCTCCCTCCCCCACACTACTTTTCCCCTTCTCCTCCCCTATGACCCTCCATTAAGTTCCTCCTAATCCACCTATATATGCAAACATATGGTATCTGTCCTTCTCTGCCTGACTTATTTTGCTCAGCATAACACCCTCAAGGTCCATCTATGTTGCTACACATGGCCAGATTTCATCCTTTCTCATTGCCGTGTAGTATTCCATCGTATAGATAAACCACATCTTCTTTATCCATTTGTCCGTTGATGGACACTTAAGCTCTTTCCATATTTTGGCTATTGCTGAGAGTGTTGCTATGAACATTGGAGTACATATGCCCCTATGCATCAGATGCAATAATATTTTTAAAAGTGTTTAATAATGCAATTTTATTGGAGAAAATACCTTAAATATACTTTTCCTTTTCCTGTCTTCCATTAACTTAATTAATAAGACGTTTTACTTGGTAAAAAAGAGCAAAGGTCTAATTTAAAAAAAAACAATTGTAAGTTATTTGAGTTCCTAATTATAATGTCCCAGAATCACTTTCTTATATCCAATGTATTTTGTGTTCCTTGAACTTTATAGACCTGTATGCTTATATCGCTCCTCAGAAGTTGTCTGTTCTTAATTTCTTAACTAACCTGCTGCCCCTTTCTGTTTCTTGGCCATTCTGAAGTTGTCAGGATGAATACATAGGTTTTCTTATGGGATAACATAAGTTCTATAGCTTTTTAAACTTTTTATAACTCTATTTTTCTTTTATTCTTCTGACTGGATCATTTCAAAGTATCTGTTTTTGAGCTCACTGATTGATTCTTTCTTTAGCTTTGATGAAGTGTGTTCATCCTCTCTATTGTTTTTTTTTTTCAGTTCAATCATTGTGTTCTTCAGTCCTAGAATTTCCATTGGCTCTTTATATGGTTTTAATCTCTTTGTTAAACATCATTTTGTTTAAATATTATTGTTTTTCTGTTCTCATTTAGGTAAATATTCTGAACTATTACTCAGGTAGTTTTTAGATCTCCATTTCTTTATGGTC